>NC_091192.1:26357053-26370106 GCF_040958095.1 Procambarus clarkii
TCCAACGCCAACTGCATCACCTGGGAGGGCACCAACGGAGAGTTCAAGCTCACGGACCCCGACGAGGTGGCCAGGCGCTGGGGCGAGAGGAAGTCCAAGCCCAACATGAACTATGACAAGCTCTCCAGGGCCTTGAGGTGAGGCTTGTGTGGGGAGGAGGGGTGAGGGAGGGGCAGGGGGGGGGGGTGGTGTGGGGGGAGGGGTGAGGGAGGGGCAGGGGGGATGGGAGATGTGGGGGGGAGGGGTTGGAGGGAGGGGGGGGGGAAGGGGCACATGTGGGCACGCTTCACGCCTTTATTAACTACATTAAATAAAGAAGGTGATACATCTGACACAAGCACAACAGGACACAAGCCACAAGCTGTTAAAGACCAATATGAAACCTTCCTGTACCATCAAAAATATTTGAAAAGGTTATTTTACAATCAGCTGTGCTCCTACCTTGTAAAATTCAACCTACCAACCCCCCGCCAGTTGGGTTATGGATGTCTCAAGAGTATCTGTGACGCCTGTATTAGTCTACTGGTCTGAAGCCTCACGGATCATGACAAAAATAACTTCCCAAGACTTCATATCGTTAATCATAATAACCGCCTAATTAAACTTCATTAATATGGCACTCAGGGCGTCTCTCTGAACCACATACGGTCATGTCTCGCCAGATGACAACAATATGTATCCATCAATGGCTACATATTACCTCTCTCACTCATCATAGGAGTGCCACAGGGCAGCATCTTAACACCTCTTCAATTTCTTACATAAATCAATGACTTCCCAAATGTCTCTAACGTTCTTATACATAAGCTCTTTGCTGACAATACTACCTTAATTTTGTCAAACCCAAATCCACACATTCTAAATAATGCCAATAGCTAGTTAACAATAGTCCACTCCTGGATGTCAACCAACAAACTCACATTAAACGTAAGAACGACCTACATTTTATTTGGAAACAAATCAACAAACCAAATTTACCTTCAGATAGACAATGTTCTTTGTAATAGTCAAAGTGAAGGAAGGTTTCCCCTGGCCTTTACATAGACACTAAACTTCAACACATAAAAAAAAACATAGTCAAAAATGTCTCAAAAGCTGTCGGTATACTTTCTAAAATCAGATATTATGTTCTCCACTCTGCTCTCCTCTCATTATACTACGCACTAATCTATCCCTATCTTACATACGGTATCTGTGCAGGGGTTCAACCACTGAAAATTACCTCAAGCCTATCATCACTCAGTAAAACTCTGCTATCAGAACTATAACAAACTCTGTCTTCAGACAACACACGGACCCCCTGTTCAAGTCCCTTAACATGCTGAACATACACTCACTCCACACAAACATTCTCTTGTGCTATTTACACTCACGAAGCCTTATTATTCAATACTAATCCTGTTTTTAAAGTCTTTTAAAGATGGATATAACAGAACCCATTGAGCACCACACCAGAAATATATATATATATATATATATATATATATATATATCCATTTGATATTCCCAGAGTCAGACTAACTCTATGTAAACACGCCAGGCAAATATAGAGGCCCAATATATGGAATTACCTTCATAATTAATTAAGAATAAAGTCAACTTCTACTTTATTAAAAAATAAAGCAATGAAGTACCTAATTTCCTGATCATAGTATCCCACCTTGAACTACTAATTCACCTAGTATATAGAAATCTATAAATCTATTTAGAAATAGATATATCTATCTAGTAATATAAATAGAAAACTATCTAGAAATACTACTACGTCAATTTATGTTTCTTAATATCAACTGTATATTAATATCGTTATTATGAGAATTACGATATTAAGTGTGTAAACCACGAAGAAATTAGCACGTGGTGAACACTGAGACAATGTCAGACCAGGAAGGAAGGATTAAGACAGGAAAGTCCTTAAGTACTTTCGTATTTAATAATACATCTTCAGAAGGATCCTTCTGAAGATGTATTATTAAATACGAAAGTTCTTCATTAAATTCCAGTCTTAATCCTTCCTTCGTGGTCTGACATTGTCTCATATATGTATGTTTGGCTTAGTATGTGAGGCCCGAGTCCCCTAACAGGCAGAGTGATGATTTTAGTTATTTTCAAATATTATTTTTCAGAATGGTTTATTTGAATCGATGTTATTTTATTCTATTAAGAACATGAATTACAGACTTAGTTATGTTAGGCTATGTTAGCATAGGTTATGTTACGCTAGGATCAGTTAGGTTAAGTTGACTCAAATTTCTAAGTTAGTTTTGACTCAAATTAAACAAATAAAATCCAGTATAATGCAACGGAAAGCCTTATCATACCTCAGAAAATATATAATTTCAGGAAAACTTGGTTCGTTAGGCAATTTTGCGTACTTAGTACAACATATATAGATATATACAGTATATATAAAGCCAAATCTAAGAGTGCCTGTGCTTGGTGCAGGTACTACTACGACAAGAACATCATGACCAAGGTCCACGGCAAGAGGTACGCTTACAAGTTCGACTTCCAGGGGCTGGCGGCGGCGACGCAGCCGGCGGGCGCCGACCCCACGGCCTACAAGTACCAGAGTGATCTCTTCATGTCCTCCTACCACCCCACCACCAAGCTTAACTTTATGAGCACACACACTGGCATCCCTTCCTCGGCAGGTGGGTCTCTCTCTTGTCCTCTGTGGGGGCTCTTGAAGAGCTCTATAGTCTACCTCAGGCAGGGAGGGGACCGGGCTCAATTTAGCATAAAAGAATCACTAATGTACGCGGTAAATTTAGTTGAGGAAAGGGCGGGAACTTGAAGTAATTGAGTGTGTGTTTGAGGAAGCCTCGGTGTTTGTGTTTGTGGAAGCCTCGGTGTTTGTGTTTGTGGAAGCCTCGGTGTTTGTGTTTGTGGAAGCCTCGGTGTTTGTGTTTGTGGAAGCCTCGGTATTTGTGTTTGTGGAAGCCTCGGTGTTTGTGTTTGAGGAAGCCTCGGTGTTTGTGTTTGAGGAAGCCTCGGTGTTTGTGTTTGTGGAAGCCTCGGTGTTTGTGTTTGTGGAAGCCTCGGTGTTTGTGTTTGTGGAAGCCTCGGTGTTTGTGTTTGAGGAAGCCTCGGTGTTTGTGTTTGTGGAAGCCTCGGTGTTTGTGTTTGTGGAAGCCTCGGTGTTTGTGTTTGTGGAAGCCTCGGTATTTGTGTTTGTGGAAGCCTCGGTGTTTGTGTTTGAGGAAGCCTCGGTGTTTGTGTTTGAGGAAGCCTCGGTGTTTGTGTTTGTGGAAGCCTCGGTGTTTGTGTTTGTGGAAGCCTCGGTGTTTGTGTTTGTGGAAGCCTCGGTATTTGTGTTTGTGGAAGCCTCGGTGTTTGTGTTTGTGGAAGCCTCGGTGTTTGTGTTTGTGGAAGCCTCGGTGTTTGTGTTTGTGGAAGCCTCGGTATTTGTGTTTGTGGAAGCCTCGGTGTTTATGTTTGTGGAAGCCTCGGTGTTTGTGTTTGAGGAAGCCTCGGTGTTTGTGTTTGTGGAAGCCTCGGTGTTTGTGTTTGTGGAAGCCTCGGTGTTTGTGTTTGTGGAAGCCTCGGTATTTGTGTTTGTGGAAGCCTCGGTGTTTATGTTTGTGGAAGCCTCGGTGTTTGTGTTTGAGGAAGCCTCGGTGTTTGTGTTTGTGGAAGCCTCGGTGTTTGTGTTTGTGGAAGCCTCGGTGTTTGTGTTTGTGGAAGCCTCGGTGTTTGTGTTTGTGGAAGCCTCGGTATTTGTGTTTGTGGAAGCCTCGGTGTTTATGTTTGTGGAAGCCTCGGTGTTTGTGTTTGTGGAAGCCTCGGTGTTTGTGTTTGTGGAAGCCTCGGTATTTGTGTTTGTGGAAGCCTCGGTGTTTATGTTTGTGGAAGCCTCGGTGTTTGTGTTTGAGGAAGCCTCGGTGTTTGTGTTTGTGGAAGCCTCGGTGTTTGTGTTTGTGGAAGCCTCGGTGTTTGTGTTTGTGGAAGCCTCGGTGTTTGTGTTTGAGGAAGCCTCGGTGTTTGTGTTTGTGGAAGCCTCGGTGTTTGTGTTTGTGGAAGCCTCGGTATTTGTGTTTGTGGAAGCCTCGGTGTTTGTGTTTGTGGAAGCCTCGGTATTTGTGTTTGTGGAAGCCTCGGTGTTTATGTTTGTGGAAGCCTCGGTATTTGTGTTTGTGGAAGCCTCGGTATTTGTGTTTGTGGAAGCCTCGGTGTTTATGTTTGTGGAAGCCTCGGTATTTGTGTTTGTGGAAGCCTCGGTGTTTATGTTTGGAAACCTCGGTGTTGGTGTTTGTGGAAGCCTCGGTGTTTGTGTTTGTGGAAGCCTCGGTATTTGTGTTTGTGGAAGCCTCGGTGTTTATGTTTGGAAACCTCGGTGTTGGTGTTTGTGGAAGCCTCGGTGTTGGTGTTTGAGGAAGCCTCGGTGTTTGTGGAAGCCTCGGTGTTTGTGGAAGCCTCGGTGTTTGTGGAAGCCTCGGTGTTTGTGGAAGCCTCGGTGTTTGTGGAAGCCTCGGTGTTTGTGGAAGCCTCGGTGTTTGTGGAAGCCTCGGTGTTTGTGTTTGAGGAAGCCTCGGTGTTTGTGGAAGCCTCGGTGTTTGTGTTTGAGGAAGCCTCGGTGTTTGTGGAAGCCTCGGTGTTTGTGTTTATGGAAGCCTCGGTATTTGTGTTTGTGGAAGCCTCGGTCTTTGTGTTTGGAAACCTCGGTGTTGGTGTTTGAGGAAGCCTCGGTGTTTGTGGAAGCCTCGGTCTTTGTGTTTGGAAACCTCGGTGTTGGTGTTTGAGGAAGCCTCGGTGTTGGTGTTTGAGGAAGCCTCGGTGTTGGTAGAAGCCTCGGTGTTTGCGTTTGTGGAAGCCTCGGTGTTTGTGTTTGAGGAAGCCTCGGTGTTTGTGGAAGCCTCGGTGTTTGTGTTTGTGGAAGCCTCAGTGTTTGTGTTTGAGGAAGCCTCGGTGTTTGTGGTTGAGGAAGCCTCGGTGTTTGTGGAAGCCTCGGTGTTTGTGGAAGCCTCGGTGTTTGTGGAAGCCTCGGTGTTTGTGGTTGAGGAAGCCTCGGTGTTTGTGGAAGCCACGTCGTTTGTGTTTGAGGAAGCCTCGGTGTTTGTGTTTGTGGAAGCCTCGGTGTTTGTGTTTGAGGAAGCCTCTGTGTTTGTGTTTGTTGAAGTCTCGGTGTTTGTGTTTGAGGAAGCCTCGGTGTTTGTGGAAGCCTCGGTGTTTGTGTTTGTGAAAGCCTCGGTGTTTGTGTTTGTGGAAGCCTCGGTGTTTGTGTTTGAGGAAGCCTCGGTGTTTGTGTTTGAGGAAGCCTCGGTGTTGGTGTTTGAGGAAGCCTCGGTGTTTTTGTTTGTGGAAGCCTCGGTGTTTGTGTTTGAAGAAGCCTCGGTGTTTGTGTTTGAGGAAGCCTCGGTGTTTGTGTTTGAGGAAGCCTCGGTGTTTGTGTTTGAGGAAGCCTCGGTGTTTGTGGAAGCCTCGGTGTTTGTGTTTGAGGAAGTCTCGGTGTTTGTGTTTGAGGAAGTCTCGGTGTTTGTGTTTGAGGAAGTCTCGGTGTTTTTGTTTGTGGAAGCCTCGGTGTTTGTGTTTGTGGAAGACTCAGTGTTTGTGGAAGCCTCGGTGTTTGTGTTTGTGGAAGCCTCGGTGTTTGTGTTTGTGGAAGACTCAGTGTTTGTGGAAGACTCAGTGTTTGTGTTTGTGGAAGCCTCGGTGTTTGTGTTTGTGGAAGACTCGGTGTTTGTGTTTGTGGAAGACTCAGTGTTTGTGTTTGTGGAAGCCTCGGTGTTTGTGTTTGTGGAAGACTCAGTGTTTGTGGAAGCCTCGGTGTTTGTGTTTGTGGAAGCCTCGGTGTTTGTGTTTGTGGAAGACTCAGTGTTTGTGGAAGCCTCGGTGTTTGTGTTTGAGGAAGTCTCGGTGTTTGTGGAAGCCTCGGTGTTTGTGTTTGAGGAAGCCTCGGTGTTTGTGTTTGAGGAAGCCTCGGTGTTTGTGTTTGTGAAAGCCTCGGTGTTTGTGTTTGTGAAAGCCTCGGTGTTTGTGTTTGTGGAAGCCTCGGTGTTTGTGTTAGAGTGAAACCATATATGGAATTGTTTGTACAAACTTGGGTCGGTTTACATGTTTGGAACAATGTAATAATAATGAATCAAATATACATATTTCTAGACGATTATATCACATTTGTGTTGCTATTAATATTTATTGATATGTAATTTTTGTTCTCTCCGGCAGCGAGTATATTCCCCTCTCCCACCTCCTACTGGACTAACCCCAGCGCCAACCTGTACTCCAATATAGCCGCCGCCTCGGGCCACTCCATGACGCACCACCCCTCACATATGACGTCACACATCTCCTCCGCCTATCCGCATTACGCATGACAGTCTCTCTTCTCCAATTGGTGCACGCAACAGTCACGTGACTCCGTCTCCCTTCCTGACTGGTCCTCGACCTTTCAGCAGGTAACCAATCTGGAGGAGCAGTAAGGATGCAAAGTCGAGTGCTTGTTTGCAATTGACAAACGCGCAACAGTGAGGAAATATGTTTTAAAGAAAACAGATACTTGTATAAATAAACTTTTAAGAAAAGACGCTGTAACTGACTAGATATTTTCAGCGATTGACTTGGTAGTGTTTCCCTATTAGTGCCACTATGGCACGCTTGGTGACGTATAGACCGAGCTGTGTCAGGACTGACTGGTGGCACTTGTTTACCTGGTGACGGTGTTCCTGTTGGCACTCTAGTGACACCTTGGTGCCAGAGTGAGGCGCCAGGTGGAGCTGGCTAGAGCCACCGTGCCAGGGGGTGGCGGGATGTGTTTACCGCCGCTGCCGCTATCCAATATGGCGGCGACTGTCCCTCCTCGAGAAGTTTAAGACATTTTTACTCAAGTTTAACTTATCAAAGGGAACCTGTGTGGAGATCCTGCTTGCTGCCATGTTGCCACACCTCAACCGCCGCCTCTGATCCACGCTACAAAACCGTATTGCCAAGATTTTTAGGTGTTAATAATGCACAATCCAGGACACTGTTGCCATTTTTTGCATAGTACCTCTGCAAAATTCTGAGGACGCTTCTGCCACATATCGCACGATGCCATTGCCACGTTTTGAACACTTTTTGATGTTCCATTCATAAAGTACTGTTGCTAAATTCCACAGATGTCGTCCCATTCTCAAGTTGAAGCTGTAGAAGCTCCAACGTTTCACTCTGCAATGTTGCCACATTCCCTCAACTGTGCTTCCCGCCCTGACTGTTGCTCTTTTCCTCCTGGAGACGTACAGCGTTGTCACATCTTATGAAGCACTGTTGCCTAATCAGAGAATGCAGCGTTGCCACATCTCGTGAAGCACTGTTGCCTAATCAGAAAATGCAGCGTTGCCACATCTTATGAAGCACTGTTGCCTCATCAGAGAATGCAGCGTTGCCACATCTCATGTAGCACTGTTGCCTAATCAGAGAATGCAGCGGTGCCACATCTCGTGAAGCACTGTTGCCTAATCAGAAAATGCAGCGTTGCCACATCTTATGAAGCACTGTTGCCTCATCAGAGAATGCAGCGTTGCCTCATCTCCTGCAGCACTTGCCTCATCAGAGAATGCAGCGTTGCCACATCTCATGAAGCACTGTTGCCTCAACGAAGCAGCGATACCATATCTCACGGAGAATGTTGTCAGATCTCTCACTATACTCTATTTAAATTGCGGCGTTGGTGCCACATGTCCCTTGGCGCTATTGCCATATTCACATCTTGCCGGCACCGTTGCCACTTGCCATAGTAACGGCGCGGGTGAGTGTTGTGTAGTGTGCGGCTGTGTTGCCAAGTCTCCTCGTCTAGTCGCGCCCTCTAGTCATAAGTGGACAAGATATCAGGCCACTTCTTGAGTGATATCCACCTTATATGTAGTGGCGTAGTGCAGCCAACTGTGTGTGGGGGGGGGGGAGGGGGGAGGGAGGAGCAGGAATGAGGTTCAGTTCTTGGGTCCCGCCTCTCTGACAGGCGGTGTACTCTCTTGTGCTTACAGGGGGGGGGGGGGTTGAGCTTTCGGCTCTTTGCTATGTTAGAGAGGACCTAGAGCCCTGTGTGTGTGTGTGTGTGTGTGTGTGTGTGTGTGTGTGTGTGTGTGTGTGTGTGTGTGTGCGTGTGTGTGTCCCCAAGATGCGAGAGAGAGAATTTGTATATAGATGTATATATAAAGGAGCAAATTTGACGAAATAGCACTAGAAATTTACATCTTTGTGAAGATATATATATATATATAAATATGTAATGATGTCGGCTGTCATTATGACTTCTACTTCCCTGGCTGTACTGACGTCAGTTATTTGACATCATTGGCATATGATGTCATTTCCTGTGACGTCATTGGTATCTGACGTCATTTCCTGTGACGACATTGACCTGTGACGTCATTGATTTCTTTCATCCGTTGACGTCATCGATTTAGGCTTCTCCAGGCCTTCTTGTGACGTCATTGATTCCTTTCCACTCCCCTTTGTGACGTCATAGATTCCTTTCATCTCTGTGACGTCATTTCTGATCGTTACAACTTTTCGAAATATTATTTAATAATTCTATTCATAAATTATTTACATAAATATTTACTAATTGTATTTATTTATGGTAAATATATATTTTTTCAGTGATTTTTTAAATGCAATTTTTTAAGAGTTGAACATTGAACACTTCTGCAAAATTTTGTATAAGAAAAGGAATGTATATTGTATAATTTATTTATAATTATGTATTTTTGTCCGTTCTTGTAATATAATGTTTGTTTTGCACTATAAATGTATAATGTATTTCTTATGTTTTCTGAAGGTGTCTAATGTGTATTTGTGTTTGTCTACTTTCTATGTGTGGGTCTACTTTCTTTGTGTGGGTCTACTTTCTATGTGTGGGTGTACTTTCTTTGTGTGGGTCTACTTTCTTTGTGTGGGTTTACTTTCTATGTGTTGGTCTACTTTCTTTGTGTGGGTCTACTTTCTATGTGTGGGTCTACTTTCTATGTGTGGGTCTACTTTCTTTGTGGGGGTCTACTTTCTTTGTGTGGGTCTACTTTCTTTGTGGGGGTCTACTTTCTTTGTGGGGGTCTACTTTCTTTGTGGGGGTCTACTTTCTTTGTGTGGGTCTACTTTCTTTGTGGGGGTCTACTTTCTTTGTGGGGGTCTACTTTCTTTGTGTGGGTCTACTTTCTTTGTGCGAGTCTACTTTCTTTGTGTGGGTCTACTTTCTTTGTGTGGGTCTACTTTCTATGTGTGGGGTCTACTTTCTTTGTGTGGGTCTACTTTCTTTGTGTGGGTCTACTTTCTTTGTGTGGGTCTACTTTCTATGTATGGGGTCTACTTTCTTTGTGTGGGTCTATTTTCTATGTGTGGGGTCTACTTTCTTTGTGTGGGTCTACTTTCTTTGTGTGTGACTACTTTCTTTGTCTGGGTTTACTTTCTATGTGTGGGTCTACTTTCTTTGTGTGGGTCTACTTTCTTTGTGTGGGTCTACTTTCTTTGTGTGGGTCTACTTTCTATGTGTGGGTCTACGTTCTTTGTGTGGGTCTACTTTCTATGTGTGGGTCTACTTTCTATGTGTGGGTCTACTTTCTTTGTGGGGGTCTACTTTTCTTTGTGTGGGTCTACTTTCTTTGTGTGGGTTTACTTTCTATGTGTGGGTCTACTTTCTTTGTGTGAGTCTACTTTCTTTGTGTGGGGTCTACTTTCTTTGTGTGGGTCTACTTTCTATGTGTGGGTCTACTTTCTTTGTGTGGGTCAACTTTCTTTGTGTTGGTCTACTTTCTTTGTGTGGGTCTACTTTCTTTGTGTGGGTTTACTTTCTATGTGTGGGTCTACTTTCTTTGTGTGGGTCTACTTTCTTTGTGTGGGTCTACTTTCTTTGTGGGTGTCTACTTTTCTTTGTGTGGGTCTACTTTCTTTGTGTGGGTTTACTTTCTATGTGTGGGTCTTCTTTCTTTGTGTGGGTCTACTTTCTATGTGTGGGGTCTACTTTCTTTGTGTGGGTCTACTTTCTATGTGTGGGTCTACTTTCTATGTGTGGGTCTACTTTCTATGTGTGGATCTACTTTCTATGTGGGGTCTACTTTCTTTGTGTGGGTCTACTTTCTATGTGTGGGGTCTACTTTCTATGTGGGGTCTACTTTCTTTGTGTGGGTCTACTTTCTATGTGTGGGTCTACTTTCTTTGTGTGGGTCTACTTTCTTTGTGCGGGTCTACTTTTTTTGTGCGGGTCTACTTTCTTTGTGTGGGTCTACTTTCTATGTGTGGGTCTACTTTCTGTGTGTGGGTCTACTTTCTATGTGTGAGTCTACTTTCTTTGTGTGAGTCTACTTTCTTTGTGTGGGTCTACTTTCTATATGTGAGTTTACTTTCTTTGTGTGAGTACTTTCTATGGGTCTACTTTCTTTGTGTGGGTCTACTTTCTATGTGTGAGTTTACTTTCTTTGTGTGAGTCTACTTTCTTTGTGTGAGTACTTTCTATGGGTCTACTTTCTTTGTGTGGGTCTACTTTCTATGTGTGAGTCTACTTTCTTTGTGTGGGTCTACTTTCTATGTGTGAGTCTACTTTCTATGTGTGAGTTTACTTTCTTTGTGTGTGTTTACTTTCTATGTGTGTGTTTACTTTCTTTGTGTGAGTACTTTCTATGTGTCTAATTACATTTTCTTTGTTTCTACATCATTTATCTAATTTCTTTGTTAAGTTTGGGTCAGTTTCCTTTGCAATTATTGTTTAAGTGGGTTTATATGTGACTATTTCTTGCTATATTCTTCACTGGTTCAGTTGACACATGTGACTGAGCGAGTCACACCTGACTTTGGGCTGGTCATAACACCTACCAAGGCCAGGGGGTGTTCGTCAGGTATGTACGTACGAAACATCTACATCTTTTCTCGCTCGCGGCGGCCTAGTGTGTATGTACTAAACAGTTTACGAGGTCTGAAGCACTACGAGGCTGCTTAAGACAACCTTGGACCGAGAACCACCTCGTTGGGCCTCCGAGGTCGTTAACTGTGGACAAATGTCAACAAAGCCGTCAGAATCGAGGAGAGATGTATAGGTTTCGTAAATGTCATACTTGGTGAATTCTAGTGGCGGGAAGCAAGGTACAGGTCACCTCATTATACTCATTGTGTCATTATTAACGAGTATTACCTCACAGGTAACACCTAGTCACTTGATTTATTAAGTTTAAATCTGTATATTATTTATTATTTTCATTATTCTTTAATAATTTCTCAAAGTGCTCAAACTACATATTGTGAAATATGTGTATAGTATATAATTTATATTATTTACATGAGATACGTTACACACACATCTGTGTATGTATGTATATGTATATATATATATATATATATATATATATATATATATATATATATATATATATATATATATATATATATATGTCGTACCTAGTAGCCAGAACTCACTTCTCAGCCTACTATTCAAGGCCCGATTTGCCTAATAAGCCAAGTTTTCCTGAATTAATATATTTACTATAATTTTTTTCTTATGAAATGATAAAGCAACCCTTTTCTCTATGTATGAGGTCAATTTTTTTTTATTGGAGTTAAAATTAACGTAGATATATGACCGAACCTAACCAACCCTACCTAACCTAACCTAACCTATATTTATAGGTAAGGTTAGGTTAGGTAGCCAAAAAAAGCTAGGTTAGGTTAGGTTAGGTAGGTTAGGTAGACGAAAAAACATTAATTCATGAAAACTTGGCTTATTAGGCAAATCGGGCCTTGAATAGTAGGCTGAGAAGTGCGTTCTGGCTATTAGGTACGACATATATATATATATATATATATATATATATATATATATATATATATATATATATATATATATATATATATATATATATATATATATATATATATAATGTGAGTATGTATGGTGTATATTTATTTATTGTCACACCTTTCCTTGTTTACGGATTAAAATGCTCAAAATATGGGGAAAGATGATGTTGGAAACTCATGTCCTGAACTGAGGATCCAGAGCGAGTGAACCGAACTGTTCGATGCTTGTTGAAGCATAACATTTGGAGGCGTATTGACAACACTCCAAGCTTATGTTTCGGTTCATTCCAAATTTTAACATTTCATAGTTTGAAGCCTGTTTCGGAATGTCTGAAGCTTACATTTTAGACCATTCGAAGCACATAATTTACGAACCTTATGAAGCTTGAGTGTAGAAATAATACGAATCTTGAAGACTCGTTAAAATTTACGTTTCGGACGCATCAGTATGATCACGTTTTGAACCATTCGTAACTTTCATTTCAGATCATTCGAAGCTTAAGATTTGGAATGTCTGAAGCTAAAATTTGGAGTGTTGGATTCATAAATCCGAAGCAATTCGACGTTCAAGCTTTTGAACCGTTCGAACCTCGTCTCGAAAACACTTACATCCGTCTTAAGGTTGTGCTTCACTTTCTCATACTAAGAGTATAAGTTGTGCTTTTAATAAATTTATCATTTTAATAATTATATAATTATAATGACACATATATAATTTTAATGTAATTGTAATAATAATTATATAATTTTAATAATTGCATAGGTGTCAAAATTATATAATTTTAACAATTTTATAATTTTAATAATTTTATAATCGTGTAATCCTATTCTTGCCATCAGTGTTGGTCATGGCATGGAGGAAATAGGATAATAATAATAATAATAATAATAATAATAATAATAATAATAATAATAAATAATAAATAATAATAATAATATTAAAATAAGCCGACAGTCAATGTACAAACCTTTTATTGATATTTTAAAGAATGTAGATAGAATAGTTGGCCCTTCCTTCAGTGTTTCTAAGTAATGACAGCAGTTATGAGGTGGTTGATATGTAAGTAATGATGAGGGTCCTCTGCTGTAAGTGGGTGTCGCTGTCCTCTTGTTGTCTTGGAGTCGATGTTTACATAAAAAAAGTGAAATAAAATTGTACATATCCAAATTACTGTGTTTTCTTTGGGGTTGGGGTGGGTGGTGGGGGGCGGGGGAGGGGGGGATTCCTGTTGTCTGCTTGCTTTTTAATTGTTGGGTATTGTTGTGCGTCTTCTGTTTATTTGTCTGTCTGTC
>NC_091192.1:26370606-26400606 GCF_040958095.1 Procambarus clarkii
TGTCCCCTCGTTCTGTTATTATTACGTGTGAACATTTCATCTATTTCCACTTTGTCAATTCCCCTGAGTATTTTATATGTCCCTATCATATCTCCTCTCTCCCTTCTTTTCTCTAGTGTCGTAAGGTTCAGTTCCTTCAGCCGCTCTTCATATCCCATCCCTCGTAGCTCTGGGACAAGCCTCGTCGCAAACCTCTGAACCTTCTCCAGTTTCTTTATGTGTTTCTTCAGGTGGGGGCTCCATGATGGCGCGGCATACTCTAAGACGGGTCTCACGTAGGCAGTGTAAAGCGCCCTAAAGCTTCCTCATTTAGGTTTCTGAATGAAGTTCTAATTTTCGCCAGTGTAGAGTACGCTGCTGTCGTTATCCTATTTATATGTGCCTCAGGAGTTAGATTAGGTGTCACATCCACTCCCAGGTCTCTTTCTCGAATCGTTACAGGTAGGCTGTTCCCCTTCATTGTGTACTGTCCCTTTGGTCTCCTGTCACCTGATCCCATTTCCATAACTTTACATTTACTGGTGTTAAACTCCAGTAGCCATTTCCCTGACCATCTCTGCAGCCTGTTTAAGTCCTCTTGGAGGATCCTACAATCCTCGTCTGTCACAACTCTTCTCATTAATTTTGCGTCATCTGCAAACATTGACATGTATGATTCCACTCCTGTAAACATATCATTTACGTAAATTAGAAAGAGGATTGGTCCCAGCACCGATCCTTGAGGTACTCCACTTGTTACTGTTCGCCAGTCCGACTTTTCGCCCCTTACCATTACCCTCTGGCTCCTTCCTGTTAGGTAGTTCTTCACCCATACTAGGGCCTTTCCGCTTACTCCTGCCTGCCTCTCAAGTTTGTATAGCAGTCTCATGTGCGGTGTGTGTGTGTGTGTGTGTACTCACCTAATTGTACTCACCTAATTGTGCTTGCGGGGGTTGAGCTCTGGCTCTTTGGTCCCGCCTCTCAACCGTCAATCAACTGGTGTACAGATTCCTGAGCCTATTGGGCTCTATCATATCTACATTTGAAACTGTGAATGGAGTCAGCCTCCACCACATCACTTCCTAATGCATTCCATTTGCTAACTACTCTGACACTGAAAAAGTTCTTTCTAACGTCTCTGTGGCTCATTTGGGTACTCAGCTTCCACCTGTGTCCCCTTGTTCGCGTCCCACCAGTGTTGAAAAGTTCATCCTTGTTTACCCGGTCGATTCCCCTGAGGATTTTGTAGGTTGTGATCATGTCCCCCCTTACTCTTCTGTCTTCCAGTGTCGTGAGGTGCATTTCCCGCAGCCTTTCCTCATAACTCATGCCTCTTAGTTCTGGGACTAGTCTAGTAGCATACCTTTGGACTTTTTCCAGCTTCGTCTTGTGCTTGACAAGGTACGGGCTCCATGCTGGGGCCGCATACTCCAGGATTGGTCTTACATATGTGCTGTACAAGATTCTGAATGATTCCTTACACAGGTTCCTGAACGCCGTTCTGATGTTAGCCAGCCTCGCATATGCCGCAGACGTTATTCTCTTTATGTGGGCTTCAGGAGACAGGTTTGGTGTGATATCAACTCCTAGATCTTTCTCTCTGTCTGTTTCATTAAGTACTTCATCTCCTATTCTGTATCCTGTGCCTGGCCTCCTGTTTCCACTGCCTAGTTTCATTACTTTGCATTTACTCGGGTTGAACTTCAACAGCCATTTGTTGGACCATTCACTCAGTCTATCCAGGTCATCTTGTAGCCTCCTACTATCATCCTCTGTTTCAATCCTCCTCATAATTTTTGCATCGTCGGCAAACATTGAGAGGAACGAATCTATACCCTCTGGGAGATCATTTACATATACCAGAAACAGTATAGGTCCAAGGACTGACCCCTGCGGGACTCCACTTGTGACGTCTCGCCAATCTGAGACCTCACCCCTCACACAGACTCGTTGTCTCCTGTTGCTTAGGTATTCCTCTATCCACCGGAGTACCTTCCCTCTCACTCCAGCCTGCATCTCCAACTTTCGCACTAGCCCCTTGTGTGGCACTGTATCAAAGGCTTTCTGACAATCCAAAAATATGCAGTCTGCCCACCCTTCTCTTTCTTGCCTTATTTTTGTTGCCTGGTCGTAGAATTCAAGTAACCCTGTGAGGCAGGACCTGCCATCCCTGAACCCATGTTGATGCTGTGTTACAAAGTTCCTTCGCTCCAGATGCTCCACTAGTTTTTTTCGCACAATCTTCTCCATCAGCTTGCATGGTATGCAGGTTAGGGACACTGGCCTGTAGTTCAGTGCCTCCTGTCTATCCCCTTTCTTGTATAACGGGACTACGTTAGCTGCTTTCCAAATATCTGGCAGTTCCCCTGTTGCCAGTGATTTGTTATACACTATGGAGAGTGGTATGCTCAGTTCTCTTGCTCCTTCCTTTAGAACCCAAGGGGAGATTCCATCTGGGCCTATAGCCTTCGTCACGTCCAACTCTAGTAAACACTTCCTTACTTCCCCACTGGTAATCTCAAACTCTTCCAGTGGTTCCTGGTTAGCTATTCCCTCACTTACCTCTGGAATTTCTCCTTGTTCTAAGGTGAAGACCTCCTGGAATTTCTTATTCAATTCCTTACACACTTCCTTGTCATTTGTAGTGAATCCTTCCGCCCCTATCCTTAATCTCATAACCTGTTCCTTTACTGTTGTTTTTCTCCTAATGTGGCTATGCAACAATTTTGGCTGAGTCTTTGCCTTGCTTGCGATGTCATTTTCGTATTGTCTTTCTGCCTCTCTTCTCATCCTGACATATTCATTCCTGGCATTCTGGTATCTTTCTCTGCTCTCCAGTGTCCTGTTATTCCTATAGTTTCTCCATGCCCTTTTACTTTGCTGCTTAGCTAGCCTACATCTTTGATTAAACCATGGGTTTCTCATCTTCATTTCTCTGTTTTCCTTTTGGACTGGGACAAACTTGTTTGCTGCGTCCTTGCACTTCTGCGTGATGTAATCCATCATATCTTGGGCCGTCTTTCCCCTGAGCTCTGTTTCCCATGCTATATCTGTTAGGAATTTTCTTATCCCCTCATAGTTTCCCTTTCGGTATGCTAACCTTTTGGTTTCGGTATCCCTCCTCGAGTTCAATAACCCTTCTTCAATCAGGTACTCAAACACCAGTACACTGTGGTCGCTCATTCCTACTGGGTCCTCAAAACCGATTTCTCTTATGTCGGAGTCGTTCAGAGTGAAGACTAGGTCGAGTCTCGCTGGTTCGTCATTGCCTCTCATCCTTGTGGGTTCTCCGACATGCTGCGTTAAAAAGTTGCTTGTCACCACCTCCAATAGTTTGGCTCTCCACGTATCCTCGCCTCCATGCGGTTCCTTGTTCTCCCAGTCAATCTTTCCGTGATTGAAGTCGCCCATGATGAGCAGGTGGGATCTATTTCTACAGGCAGCAGAGGCTGCCCTCTCAATTATAGTGTTAACTGCCTTGTTGTTGTTTTCATACTCTTGACTGGGTCTCCTGTCATTTGGTGGAGGGTTGTATATTACTGCTACTACTATTCTTGGTCCTCCCATTGTTATGGTGCCTGCTATGTAGTCTCTGAACTCCTCACAGCCCGGGATGGCCATCTCCTTAAAACTCCATTCCCTTCTCATGAGTAGGGCCACTCCGCCTCCTCCTCTACCTTCCCTCTCTTTCCTTATTACTGTATACTCCTGGGGAAACACGGCATTCGTTATGATTCCAGAGAGTTTTGTTTCAGTGAGTCCGATTACATCTGGGTTAACTTCTTGTGCTCTTTCCCTTAGTTCACTTGTCTTGCTTGTGATCCCATCTATGTTCGAGTACATCACCCTGAAACTGACTCTCTTCTGCTTCTTTTCTGGGGGGGGACCTTTGGGATCTGGGGTGAGTGGGAGCTGGGGGGATCTGGCACGGGGGGATTGGTGGAGGAGGGAGGGCTTGGGGTGGTGGGGGAGAGGGGGAGGGTACAGGGGGTGGATAAGAGGGGGAGGGTACAGGGGGTGGGTAAGAGAGGGAGGGTTGGGGAAGCATGGGGGGAGGAGAGGCTGTGGGGGATAGGGGAGATGGGGGGGCTTGGGGGGAGAGAAAAGGGTGGAGGGCTTGGGGGCGTGGGGGGAAAAGGGAGGGCTGAGGTGGGGAGGAAGAGGGGAGGGTTTAGGGGAGTGGGGGAGAGGGGAAGACTTAGGTGGGGTGGGGGAGAGTGGGGGGCTTAGGGGGGGGGAGAAGGGAGGGCATGGGGGTGGGAGAGACGGGAAGGCATGTGGGAGAAGGGAGGGCATGGGGGATGGGGGGGAAGGGACGTCCTGGGGAGAGGGGTGAGGGGAAGAAGGGGGGTGAGTGGGGGGGAGGGGGGTGGGTGGGGGGAGTGGGGTGGGTGGGGGGGAGGGGGGGTGGGTGGGGGGAGGGTGCCCTAGGTGGGTACTTACTGGGGGGCTGACAGGGGATGGGGCAGGTTGGGTGTCTGTTGGGTAGAATTTGGGGGTGGTGCCCCAATCCCTGTGGCTGTTGCACTGTTTGAGGAGGGTTCTCCACTTCCCTCTCCACTTGTGTGTGTTGTGTTGTGTTCTCCACTTGTGTGTGTGTGTGTGTGTGTGTGTGTGTGTGTATGTGTGTGTATGTGTGTGTATGTGTGTGTGTGTGTGTGTGTGTGTGTGTGTGTGTGTGTGTGTGTGTGTGTGTGTGTGTGTGTGTGTGTGTGTGTGTGTGTGTGTGTGTGTGTGTGGCAGGGTCGAGCCTCTGCTCCTAAGCCCCGCCTTTCGACCATCGTTGGTTCAGTTCAGTGACACTTTTCACTCGTATTTCTGATCATATTTACATTTAAAGTTGAACAAATCCACAAGGGCCGTGACGGGGGTTCGAACCTGCGTCCGAGAGGATCCCAGATGCTGCCTTAATCGACTGAACTACATTTACATTTAAAGTTGTGTATTGAATTGGCTTCAACAACTTGCTCGTCCAGCTCGAAGCTCCTCTTATTTACGACCCTTAGACTGATGGAGTTCTCTCTGGCATCCCTGTGACTCCTCTGTGTTCCCAGCTATGTCCTCTCCTTCCACTGTTGCTTAATTTGAACCTTGTTTCTATATCTATATATTTGTTAATCTCCTGAGTATCTTGTACGTCGTTATCATGTCTGCCCTATTCCTTCTTTCTTCCAGTGTAGTGAGGTCCAGTTCCCTCAGTCCTTCATAGCTCAGTTCAGGAACGAGTCCTTGCTGCATATTTTGGGATATTTTCTAGCTTTGTTTTGTCTTCCTTATGGCAGGAGTTCCCTGCCGGGGCAGCATACCCCATAACAGGTCTGACGAAGGATGTCCCAGCGCTGGGGAAGGGATCTTTGTCCAAGTTGGTGAAGGATAACGGGACGTTTGTCAGTATGGCATGTTGCTGCCTTCGTTATCCTGCTGGTGAGAACTCCAATTTTCATAACATTGCAAGTTTCAGGGGGTTAAAATCTATAAGCCATTTCTCAGAGAATCTCTGGAGATTGTCAAGGTTATCTTGTGATGTATGGCAGCCTTCCTCAGTTCTGATTCGCCTCATCAGTTTAGGCATCGTCAGCAAACATGAATAAGAATGAGCTTACTTCCTGTGTTAGGCCGTTTACATGTATTAGGGAGAGGATGGGCCAGTAGTTAGTGTGAGTGTAGTCACCTAGTTGTGCTTACGGGGGTTGAGCTCTTCTCTTTCGGCCCGCCTCTCAACTGTCAATCACTCAACTGTTACTAACTACAATTTTTTTTTCCTCCACACACACACATACACACCCAGGAAGCAGCCCGTAACAGCTGTCTAACTCCCAGGTACCGATTTACTGCTAGGTAACTGGGAGCATCAGGGTGAAGGAAACTCTGCCCATTTGTTTTTCGCCGGCGCCGGGGATCGAACCCCGGTCCCTAGGTCCACGAGTCTAGAGAGCTGTCCACTCAGCCACCAGCCTCCTCTTGCCATAAGCTGCTCAGCATCAAAGACATAAAATGCATCTTAACATCATGTTCTCTCCGTGACATATTGCCCAACCACTTGGGCTGGACGGTAGAGCGACGGTCTCGCTTCATGCAGGTCGGCGTTCAATCCCCGACCGTCCACAAGTGATTGGGCACCATTCCTTCCGTTCCCTCCCATCCCTAATCCTTATCCTGACCCCTTTCCCAGTGCTATATAGTCGTGATGGCTTGGCGCTTTCTCCTGGTAGCTTCTTTCCCTTCTCCCTGACATATACAATACATATACAAAAATATATAACTTAAAATAATATATGACTAATTATACAAATTAACACATACATAAAACTAATCTATTCAGACAAAAGAAATAGGTTGATAGGCCTTAATAACTCTGCAGTAATTATTAGTCTTAAACCAAATACCAAACAAAAAGCTTTTAAAACTAACAAAATATTAAATAGATAAATTTATATCACATCTCGTCAAAAATAAACTCGAAATTCACAAAAAAAAATATCCGCCAAATTCGCCAAATAGAAACTTACGAATTCACAATCAAATAAGAGTTACAAAAGAATTTCCTTTCCTTCATCTAATTAGGCTTGGGCTTGTAGTTGTCCGCCCCTTTATTGTGACTTATATATATATATATATATATATATATATATATATATATATATATATATATATATATATATATTTCACTTGGACCATAGGAGCCTTTTCTTTCTGGGATTGTTTTCTATATGCAAATGAGTGAAAGTACAGAACATGGGATTAATTAAGTGGCCCCCCTGGGAGGTCACGTGACCAAAACACAATCTCTCAACCAAACACACTCACCACAGCACTACCACTCACCACAGCACTACCACTCACCACAGCACTACCACTCACCACAGCACTACCACTCACCACAGCACTACCACTCACCACAGCACTACCACTCACCACAGCACTACCACTCACCACAGCACCACACACTCACCACAGCACTACCACTCACCACAGCACTACCACTCACCACAGCACCACACACTCACCACAGCACTACCACTCACCACAGCACTACCACTCACCACAGCACTACCACTCACCACAGCACCACACACTCACCACAGCACTACCACTCACCACAGCACTACCACTCACCACAGCACTACCACTCACCACAGCACTACCACTCACCACAGCACTACCACTCACCACAGCACTACCACTCACCACAGCACTACCACTCACCACAGCACCACACACTCACCACAGCACTACCACTCACCACAGCACTACCACTCACCACAGCACCACACACTCACCACAGCACTACCACTCACCACAGCACCACCACTCACCACAGCACCACACACTCACCACAGCACCACACACTCACCACAGCACCACCACTCACCACAGCACTACCACTCACCACAGCACTACCACTCACCACAGCACTACCACTCACCACAGCACTACCACTCACCACAGCACTACCACTCACCACAGCACTACCACTCACCACAGCACTACCACTCACCACAGCACTACCACTCACCACAGCACTACCACTCACCACAGCACTACCACTCACCACAGCACTACCACTCACCACAGCACTACCACTCACCACAGCACCACACACTCACCACAGCACTACCACTCACCACAGCACCACCACTCACCACAGCACCACACACTCACCACAGCACCACACACTCACCACAGCACCACCACTCACCACAGCACTACCACTCACCACAGCACTACCACTCACCACAGCACCACACACTCACCACAGCACTACCACTCACCACAGCACTACCACTCACCACAGCACTACCACTCACCACAGCACCACACACTCACCACAGCACCACCACTCACCACAGCACCACACACTCACCACAGCACCACCACTCACCACAGCACCACACACTCACCACAGCACCACCACTCACCACAGCACCACCACTCACCACAGCACTACCACTCACCACAGCACTACCACTCACCACAGCACTACCACTCACCACAGCACTACCACTCACCACAGCACCACACACTCACCACAGCACTACCACTCACCACAGCACCACACACTCACCACAGCACCACCACTCACCACAGCACCACACACTCACCACAGCACTACCACTCACCACAGCACCACACACTCACCACAGCACTACCACTCACCACAGCACCACACACTCACCACAGCACTACCACTCACCACAGCACCACACACTCACCACAGCACCACCACTCACCACAGCACCACCACTCACCACAGCACCACACACTCACCACAGCACCACCACTCACCACAGCACCACACACACACCACAGCACCACCACTCACCACAGCACCACACACACACCACAGCACCACCACTCACCACAGCACCACACACTCACCACAGCACCACACACTCACCACAGCACCACCACTCACCACAGCACCACACACACACCACAGCACCACCACTCACCACAGCACCACACACACACCACAGCACTACCACTCACCACAGCACTACCACTCACCACAGCACCACACACTCACCACAGCACCACACACTCACCACAGCACCACCACTCACCACAGCACCACACACTCACCACAGCACTACCACTCACCACAGCACCACCACTCACCACAGCACCACACACACACCACAGCACCACACACTCACAACAGCACCACACACTCACCACAGCACCACACACTCACCACAGCACCACACACTCGCCACAGCACTACCACTCACCACAGCACTACCACTCACCACAGCACTACCACTCACCACAGCACCACACACTCACCACAGCACTACCACTCACCACAGCACCACCACTCACCACAGCACCACCACTCACCACAGCACCACACACTCACCACAGCACCACCACTCACCACAGCACTACCACTCACCACAGCACTACCACTCACCACAGCACTACCACTCACCACAGCACCACACACTCACCACAGCACCACACACTCACCACAGCACCACACACTCACCACAGCACCACACACTCACCACAGCACCACCACTCACCACAGCACCACACACTCACCACAGCACCACACACTCACCACAGCACCACACACTCACCACAGCACCACACACTCACCACAGCACCACACACTCACCACAGCACCACACACTCACCACAGCACCACACACTCACCACAGCACCACACACTCACCACAGCACCACACACTCACCACAGCACTACCATTCACCACAGCACCACACACTCACCACAGCACTACCACTCACCACAGCACCACACACTCACCACAGCACCACACACTCACCACAGCACCACACACTCACCACAGCACCACCACTCACCACAGCACCACACACTCACCACAGCACCACACACTCACCACAGCACCACACACTCACCACACACTCACCACAGCACCACACACTCACCACAGCACTACCATTCACCACAGCACCACACACTCACCACAGCACCACACACTCACCACAGCACCACACACTCACCACACACTCACCACAGCACCACCACTCACCACAGCACCACCACTCACCACAGCACCACACACTCACCACAGCACCACACACTCACCACAGCACTACCACTCACCACAGCACCACACACTCACCACAGCACCACACACTCACCACAGCACCACACACTCACCACAGCACTACCACTCACCACAGCACTACCACTCACCACAGCACCACCACTCACCACAGCACTACCACTCACCACAGCACTACCACTCACCACAGCACCACACACTCACCACAGCACCACACACTCACCACAGCACCCACACACTCACCACAGCACCACACACTCACCACAGCACCACACACTCACCACAGCACCACCACTCACCACAGCACCACACACTCACCACAGCACCACACACTCAACACAGCACCACACACTCACCACAGCACCACCACTCACCACAGCACCACACACTCACCACAGCACTACCCACTCACCACAGCACTGCCACTCACCACAGCACCACACACTCACCACAGCACCACACACTCACCACAGCACCACACACTCACCACAGCACCACACACTCACCACAGCACCACACACTCACCACAGCACCACACACTCACCACAGCACCACCACTCACCACAGCACCACCACTCACCACAGCACCACACACTCACCACAGCACCACCACTCACCACAGCACCACCACTCACCACAGCACCACACACTCACCACAGCACCACCACTCACCACAGCACCACACACTCACCACAGCACCACACACTCACCACAGCACCACACACTCACCACAGCACCACCACTCACCACAGCACCACACACTCACCACAGCACCACCACTCACCACAGCACCACACACTCACCACAGCACCACACACTCACCACAGCACCACACACTCACCACAGCACCACCACTCACCACAGCACCACACACTCACCACAGCACCACCACTCACCACAGCACCACACACTCACCACAGCACCACACACTCACCACAGCACCACACACTCACCACAGCACCACACACTCACCACAGCACTACCACTCACCACAGCACCACACACTCACCACAGCACCACCACTCACCACAGCACCACACACTCACCACAGCACCACACACTCACCACAGCACCACACACTCACCACAGCACCACACATCACCACAGCACCACCACTCACCACAGTCAACCACACTCACCACAGCACCACCACTCACCACAGCACTACCACTCACCACAGCACCACACACTCACCACAGCACCACCACTCACCACAGCACCACACACTCACCACAGCACCACACCACTCACCACAGCACCACACACTCACCACAGCACCACACACTCACCACAGCACCTACCACTCACCACAGCACTACCACTCACCACAGCACCACACACTCACCACAGCACCACACACTCACCACAGCACCACACACTCACCACAGCACCACCACCTCACCACTAGCACCACACACTCACCACAGCACCACACACTCACCACAGCACCACACACTCACCACAGCCCACACACTCACCACAGCACACACACTCACCACAGCACCACACACTCACCACAGCACCACACACTCACCACAGCACCACACACTCACCACAGCACCACACACTCACCACAGCACCACACACTCACCACAGCACCACCACTCACCACAGCACTACCACTCACCACAGCACTACCACTCACCACAGCACCACACACTCACCACAGCACCACACACTCACCACAGCACCACACACTTACCACAGCACCACACACTCACCACAGCACCACACACTCACCATAGCAACACACACTCACCACAGCACCACACACTCACCACAGCACCACACACTCACCACAGCACCACACACTCACCACAGCACCACCACTCACCACAGCACTACCACTCACCACAGCACCACACACTCACCACAGCACCACCACTCACCACAGCACCACACACTCACCACAGCACCACACACTCACCACAGCACCACACACTCACCACAGCACCACACACTCACCACAGCACCACACACTCACCACAGCACCACACACTCACCACAGCACCACCACTCACCACAGCACCACACACTCACCACAGCACCACCACTCACCACAGCACCACACACTCACCACAGCATCCACACTCACCACAGCACCACCACTCACCACAGCCACTACCACTCACCACAGCACTACCACTCACCACAGCACTACCACTCACCACAGCACCACACACTCACCACAGCACCACACACTCACCACAGCACCACACACTCACCACAGCACCACACACTCACCACAGCACCACACACTCACCACAGCACCACCACTCACCACAGCACCACACACTCACCACAGCACCACACACTCACCACAGCACCACACACTCACCACAGCACCACACACTCACCACAGCACCACCACTCACCACAGCACCACCACTCACCACAGCACCACACACTCACCACAGCACCACACACTCACCACAGCACCACACACTCACCACAGCACCACACACTCACCACAGCACCACACACTCACCACAGCACCACACACTCACCACAGCACCACACACTCACCACAGCACCACACACTCACCACAGCACCACACACTCACCCACAGCACCACACACTCACCACAGCACCACACACTCACCACAGCACCCACACACTCACACACACTCACCACAGCACCACACACTCACCACAGCACTACCAATTCACCACAGCACCACACACTCACCACAGCACCACACACTCACCACAGCACCACACACTCACCACACTCACCACGCACACCACTCACCACAGCACCACCACCTCACCACAGCACCACACACTCACCACAGCACCACACACTCACCACAGCACTACCACTCACCACAGCACCACACACTCACCACAGCACCACACACTCACCACAGCACCACACACTCACCACAGCACTACCACTCACCCACAGCACTACCACTCACCACAGCACCACTCACTCACAGCACTACCACTCACACAGCACTACCACCCACAGAACCTACACACTCACCACAGCACCACACACTCACCACAGCACCACACACTAACCACAGCACCACACACTCACCACAGCACCACCCACTCACCACAGCACCACACACTCACCACAGCACCACACACTCACCACAGCACCACACACTCACCACAGCACACACACTCACCACAGCACCACAACTCACCACAGCACCACACACTCACCACAGCACCACCACTCACCACAGCACCACACACTCACCACAGCACCACACACTCACCACAGCACCACACACTCACCACAGCACCACACACTCACCACAGCACCACCACTCACCACAGCACCACACACTCACCACAGCACCACCACACTCACCACAGCACCACACACTCACCACAGCACCACACACTCACCACAGCACCACACACTCACCACAGCACCACACACTCACCACAGCACCACACACTCACCACAGCACCACACACTCACCACAGCACCACACACTCACCACAGCACCACACACTCACCACAGCACCACCACTCACCACAGCACTACCACTCACCACAGCACCACACACTCACCACAGCACCACACACTCACCACAGCACCACACACTCACCACAGCACCACACACTCACCACAGCACCACACACTCACCACAGCACCACACACTCACCACAGCACCACACACTCACCACAGCACCACCACTCACCACAGCACTACCACTCACCACAGCACCACCACTCACCACAGCACCACACACTCACCACAGCACCACACACTCACCACAGCACCACCACTCACCACAGCACCACACACTCACCACAGCACCACCACTCACCACAGCACCACACACTCACCACAGCACCACACACTCACCACAGCACTACCACTCACCACAGCACCACACACTCACCACAGCACCACACACTCACCACAGCACCACACACTCACCACAGCACCACACACTCACCACAGCACCACACACTCACCACAGCACCACACACTCACCACAACACCACCACTCACCACAGCACCACACACTCACCACAGCACCACACACTCACCACAGCACCACACACTCACCACAGCACCACCACTCACCACAGCACCACCACTCACCACAGCACCACTCACTCACCACAGCACCACCACTCACCACCACTCACCACAGCACTACCACTCACCACAGCACCACCACTCACCACAGCACCACACGCTCACCACAGCACCACACACTCACCACAGCACCACCACTCACCACAGCACCACACACTCACCACAGCACCACACACTCACCACAGCACCACCACTCACCACAGCACTACCACTCACCACAGCACCACACACTCACCACAGCACCACACACTCACCACAGCACCACACACTCACCACAGCACCACACACTCACCACAGCACCACACACTCACCACAGCACTACACACTTACCACAGCACCACCACTCACCACAGCACTACCACTCACCACAGCACCACCACTCACCACAGCACCACACACTCACCACAGCACCACACACTCACCACAGCACCACCACTCACCACAGCACCACACACTCACCACAGCACCACACACTCACCACAGCACCACACACTCACCACAGCACCACCACTCACCACAGCACTACCACTCACCACAGCACCACCACTCACCACAGCACCACACACTCACCACAGCACCACACACTCACCACAGCACCACCACTCACCACAGCACCACACACTCACCACAGCACCACCACTCACCACAGCACCACACACTCACCACAGCACCACACACTCACCACAGCACTACCACTCACCACAGCACCACACACTCACCACAGCACCACACACTCACCACAGCACCACACACTCACCACAGCACCACACACTCACCACAGCACCACACACTCACCACAGCACCACACACACACCACAGCACCACACACTCACCACAGCACCACACACTCACCACAGCACCACACACTCACCACAGCACCACACACTCACCACAGCACCACACACTCACCACAGCACCACCACTCACCACAGCACCACACACTCACCACAGCACCACACACTCACCACAGCACCACCACTCACCACAGCACCACACACTCACCACAGCACCACATACTCACCACAGCACCACACACTCACCACAGCACCACCACTCACCACAGCACCACACACTCACCACAGCACCACACACTCACCACAGCACCACACACTCACCACAGCACTACCACTCACCACAGCACCACACAGCAAGAAACCAAAGGGGTGGATGCCCCCAGAAAGCTCACCACCATGACGGATATAGTCAGCAAACTTGAGCCGCCGCTGGAGACGGAGAGAGACGGTGCTGTTAGCGTCGTAGAGCACCGGGTCGAACACGTCCTTCGGGTTCTTCAGCAGACTTAGTCGTTGAGCCTTCTCCTCTTCAACCTTTCGAACGCCCTGGTGCCACGAACTCCGAACGTCACCCCCTGGACCCTACGGAAGAAAATGGGGGAAACAAGAGGTTAAAAATGGCCGTTCGTTGCGTTCGGTTCGCTCATATTCGAACGCCTTTGCTCCATAAGAGCCACAGAGCATCTACTGGAGCTGCGGAAAGGTGTGATATTGCCTGGTCGTTGTTCGAGGCCCTGAGGCAGTATGGCGGTGCTATCACGCCCGTAGGCTGTGTCGGGGTGCCACAGCTTCTGTGTCTGGGGATATAGTTGATGTCAGGGGGTGAAAGTGATGTCAGGGGGGTGAAAGTGATGTCAGGGGGGTGAAAGTGATGTCAGGGGGGTGAAAGTGATGTCATTAGGGGTGAAAGTGATGTCAGGGGGGTGAAAGTGATGTCAGGGGGGTGAAAGTGATGTCAGGGGGGTGAAAGTGATGTCAGGGGGGTGAAAGTGATGTCAGGGGGGTGAAAGTGATGTCATTAGGGGTGAAAGTGATGTCATTAGGGGTGAAAGTGATGTCATCAGGGGTGAAAGTGATGTCAGTGAGGGGTGAAAGTGATGTCAGGGGAGTGAAAGTGATGTCATCAAGGGTGAAAGTGATGTCAGGGGGGGTGAAAGTGATGTCATTAGGGGTGAAAGTGATGTCATTAGGGGTGAAAGTGATGTCATTAGGGGTGAAAGTGATGTCATTAGGGGTGAAAGTGATGTCATTAGGGGTGAAAGTGATGTCAGTGAGGGGTGAAAGTGATGTCAGGGGGGGGTGAAAGTGATGTCAGGGGAGTGAAAGTGATGTCATCAGGGGGGTGAAAGTGATGTCATCAGGGGGGTGAAAGTGATGTCATCAGGGGGGTGAAAGTGATGTCATCAGGGGGTGAAAGTGATGTCATCAGGGGGTGAAAGTGATGTCATCAGGGGGGTGAAAGTGATGTCATCAGGGGGGTGAAAGTGATGTCATCAGGGGTGAAAGTGATGTCATCAGGGGGTGAAAGTGATGTCATCAGGGGTGAAAGTGATGTCATCAGGGGGGTGAAAGTGATGTCATCAGGGGTGAAAGTGATGTCATCAGGGGGGTGAAAGTGATGTCATTAGGGGGGTGAAAGTGATGTCATCAGGGGGGTGAAAGTGATGTCATCAGGGGGGTGAAAGTGATGTCAGAGCATGAGCAGGTACCCGACACCACCACCTTGCATGACCCGGTAACGACCCAACTGCTTCATTACAGTAAAAGCGTGGACCTCCCCCGTCAGCCTCGGCCGCAGGTTTTTACACCTGACATAATATGTGACCTAATTCAATTTAAGCGTAATAATTAAAATATTACAAGTTGAGGCATTGTAGTATAATACACACACACACACACACACACACACACACACACACACACACACACACACACACACACACACATATGTCAGGCCAATCACACATTGTATACCACATATGTCAGGCCAATCCTGGAGTATGCAGCCCCAGCATGGAGTCCATATCTAGTCAAGGATAAGACTAAACTGGAAAAGGTTCAAAGGTTTGCCACCAGACTAGTACCCGAGCTGAGAGGTATGAGCTACGAGGAGAGACTACGGGAATTAAACCTCACTTCGCTGGAAGACAGAAGAGTTAGGGGGGACATGATCACCACATTCAAGATTCTGAAGGGGATTGATAGGGTAGATAAAGACAGTCTATTTAACACAAGGGGAACACGCACAAGGGGACACAGGTGGAAACTGAGTGCCCAAATGAGCCACAGAGATATTAGAAAGACCTTTTTTAGTGTCAGAGTGGTTGACAAATGGAATGCATTAGGGGGTGATGTGGTGGAGGCTCACTCCATACACAGTTTCAAGTGTAGATATGACAGAGCCCGATAGGCTCAGGAATCTGTACACCTGTTGATTGACGGTTGAGAGGCGGGACCAAAGAGCCAGACACACACACACACACACACACACACACACACACACACACACACACACACACACACACACACACACACACACACACAGACACACACACACACACAGTGTGTGTAAGGTATAACCAGGTATAACCTGTGTAAGGAATCATTCAGAATCTTGTACACCACATATGTAAGACCAATCCTGGAGTATGCGGCCCCAGCATGGAGCCCGTACCTTGTCAAGCACAAGACGAAGCTGGAAAAAGTCCAAAGGTATGCCACTAGACTAGTCCCAGAACTAAGAGGCATGAGTTATGAGGAAAGGCTGCGGGAAATGCACCTTACGACACTGGAAGACAGAAGAGTAAGAGGGGACATGATCACAACCTACAAAATCCTCAGGGAATCGACCGGGTAAACAAGGATGAACTATTCAACACTGGTGGGACGCGAACAAGGGGACACAGGTGGAAGCTGAGTACCCAAATGAGCCACAGAGACGTTAGAAAGAACTTTTTCAGTGTCAGAGTAGTTAGTAAATGGAATGCACTAGGAAGTGATGTGGTGGAGGCTGACTCCATACACAGTTTCAAATGTAGATATGATAGAGCCCAGTAGGCTCAGGAATCTGTACACCAGTTGATTGACAGTTGAGAGGCGGGACCAAAGAGCCAGAGCTCAACCCCCGCAAGCACAACTAGGTGAGTACAACTAGGTGAGTACACACACACACACATACACCGTGTCTCTACCTCTCTTCCCCCCCCCCACTCTCTCTCTCTCTCCCCTCTCCCTCTCTCTTCTCTCTCCCCCTCTCACATCCGGCTCAAGATGGAAGAGCGGCCTGGGAGAGGAGTGCTTGGGGAGGGCAGGCAGGAGTGGACCTGGCACGTGGAGACAGCGTTCTGAGGGACAGTTCTAGCTCCATATACAAGTTACTTGTCTTCACTACCAAGACCAATTTCCCCAAGAACAGTGCTTAACGTTTAACAATAATATGAGAGAAAACAAATAGTTCTGAAGATTTGTGGAATCTATTTAGGGCATCGACAGCCGACGAATTATTACAACCCCCCCTACCAGACCATGTTGGGGCACATACCGCAAGGAATCACGGTGCAAAGTCGAATGAGGCTACCCCCTAGGTATCTGACCTCTAACAAACATACAGCTACTCTATCTTCTCCCTTTTCTCCTCAACCAATTTCCCTTTCCCTTACCCCAATATCTCCCCCTCCCTGACTTACCTGCCCCTCGGCATTTGGAGGAAGTCTGAGTTCGTCGAGGGTCGAGGCTTCTCTTCCGTCGGAGGCGGGTGTCGGGTGCCGGGGGTCAAGCAGACTCAAGGTCAGGAGAGGGACGTCGGCGGGGAAGTCCTCAGGGATCCTTAGCGTGAAGGTTGACCCCACCCACGACGTCTTAATGGCAGGTGGATCTGCAAAGGTGAGAAGTATCAAGGATTAGTTGTGAATGGGTGCAGCAGAACTACGGGCTCACCATAGCCCGTGCTACTTGGAACATTTTGTTCCAGGTAGCGAAGCTTAAACAACAACAACAACAGGTGGGTGAAATGGGAGAGAGAGAGAGTCTTCAGGAAGTTGGAGTAAGAGCCATTCCGAGCGATGTAAATATCCATTGTGAGACCTGTTGTTATTGAGTATGCTGCCCCGGCATGGTACCCCGACCTTAGAGAAGCAGGAAACAAAACTAGAAAAGGTCAACCCAATCTGCAATAAGGCACGTTCCTGAGCTGAGGGGACTGAGCTATGAAGAAAGACTGAGGGAACTGGACACCACTACACTGGAGGAGAGAGGAAATACACACACACACTCACACACGCACACTCACACTCACACACACACACACACACACACACACACACACACACACACACACACACACACACACACACACACACACACACACACACACACACACACACACACACACACACACACTCACACACGCACACACACACACACTCACACAAGGGGCACACGAACAAGGGGACACAGGTGGAAACTGAGTGCCCAAATGAGCCACAGAGATATTAGAAAGAACTTTTTTAGTGTCAGAGTGGTTGACAAATGGAATGCATTAGGCAGTGATGTGGTGGAGGCTGACTCCATACACAGTTTCAAGTGTAGATATGACAGAGCCCAGTAGGCTCAGGAACCTGTACACCAGTTGATTGACGGTTGAGAGGCGGGACCAAAGAGCTCAAAGCTCAACCCCCGCAAGCACAAATAGGTGTGTACAAACTGTTACCAGACAGAGGGCCACACCCTCCAATACCCGGAAGCCATTAAAATTAATTTTCCTCCCCCCCCCGCCCCCAAACTTTCCCCATCACAACAACAACAACAACAACAACAACAACAACAACAACAACAACAATGTTTTCCTCAATACCGTTAATGTTTTCTCTTATAATTTAAGTCGCTGTTGTGAATTATTTGTTCAACTTATTTATCACAGCAGGACGTGTGGGCGTGGTGTGGGCGTGGTGTGGGCGTGGTGTGGGCGTGGTGTGGGCGTGGTGTGGGCGTGGTGTAGGCGTGGTGTGGGCGTGGTGTGGGCGTGGTGTGGGCGTGGTGTGGGCGTGGTGTGGGCGTGGTGTGGGCGTGGTGTGGGCGTGGTGTGGGCGTGGTGTGGGCGTGGTGTGGGCGTGGTGTGGGCGTGGGGTGGGCGTGGTGTAGGGCGTGGTGTGGGCGTGGTGTGGGCGTGGTGTGGGCGTGGTGTGGGCGTGGTGTGGGCGTGGTGTGGGCGTGGTGTAGGCGTGGTGTGGGCGTGGTGTGGGCGTGTGTGGGCGTGGTGTGGGCGTGGTGTGGGCGTGGTGTGGGCGTGGTGTAGGGCGTGGTGTGGGCGTGGTGTGGGCGTGGTGTAGGGCGTGGTGTAGGGCGTGGTGTGGGCGTGGTGTAGGGCGTGGTGTAGGGCGTGGTGTGGGCGTGGTGTGGGCGTGGTGTGGGCGTGGGTGTGGGCGTGGTGTAGGGCGTGGTGTAGGCGTGGTGTGGGCGTGGTGTGGGCGTGGTGTGGGCGTGGTGTGGGCGTGGTGTAGGGCGTGGTGTAGGGCCGTGGTGTGGGCGTGGTGTAGGGCGTGGTGTGGGCGTGGTGTGGGCGTGGTGTGGGCGTGGTGTGGGCGTGGTGTAGGCGTGGTGTGGGCGTGGTGTGGGCGTGGTGTAGGGCGTGGTGTGGGCGTGGTGTGGGCGTGGTGTAGGGCGTGGTGTAGGGCGTGGTGTGGGCGTGGTGTAGGGCGTGGTGTAGGGCGTGGTGTGGGCGTGGTGTGGGCGTGGTGTGGGCGTGGTGTGGGCGTGGTGTAGGGCGTGGTGTAGGCGTGGTGTGGGCGTGGTGTGGGCGTGGTGTGGGCGTGGTGTGGGGCGTGGTGTAGGGCGTGGTGTAGGGCGTGGTGTGGGCGTGGTGTAGGGCGTGGTGTAGGCGTGGTGTGGGCGTGGTGTGGGCGTGGTGTGGGCGTGGTGTAGGGCGTGGTGTGGGCGTGGTGTGGGCGTGGTGTAGGCGTGGTGTGGGCGTGGTGTGGGCGTGGTGTGGGCGTGGTGTGGGCGTGGTGTAGGGCGTGGTGTAGGGCGTGGTGTGGGCGTGGTGTAGGGCGTGGTGTGGGCGTGGTGTGGGCGTGGTGTGGGCGTGGTGTGGGCGTGGTGTAGGGCGTGGTGTAGGCGTGGTGTGGGCGTGGTGTGGGCGTGGTGTAGGCGTGGTGTGGGCGTGGTGTGGGCGTGGTGTAGGGCGTGGTGTAGGGCGTGGTGTGGGCGTGGTGTAGGGCGTGGTGTAGGGCGTGGTGTGGGCGTGGTGTGGGCGTGGTGTGGGCGTGGTGTAGGGCGTGGTGTAGGGCGTGGTGTGGGCGTGGTGTAGGGCGTGGTGTAGGGCGTGGTGTAGGCGTGGTGTGGGCGTGGTGTAGGGCGTGGTGTAGGGCGTGGTGTAGGGCGTGGTGTAGGGCGTGGTGTAGGGCGTGGTGTAGGGCGTGGTGTGGGCGTGGTGTGGGCGTGGTGTAGGGCGTGGTGTAGGGCGTGGTGTAGGCGTGGTGTGGGCGTGGTGTAGGGCGTGGTGTAGGGCGTGGTGTAGGGCGTGGTGTAGGGCGTGGTGTAGGGCGTGGTGTAGGGCGTGGTGTGGGCGTGGTGTAGGGCGTGGTGTAGGGCGTGGTGTAGGCGTGGTGTGGGCGTGGTGTAGGGCGTGGTGTAGGGCGTGGTGTAGGGCGTGGTGTAGGGCGTGGTGTAGGGCGTGGTGTAGGGCGTGGTGTGGGCGTGGTGTGGGCGTGGTGTAGGGCGTGGTGTAGGGCGTGGTGTAGGGCGTGGTGTAGGGCGTGGTGTGGGCGTGGTGTAGGGCGTGGTGTAGGGCGTGGTGTAGGGCGTGGTGTGGGCGTGGTGTGGGCGTGGTGTAGGGCGTGGTGTAGGGCGTGGTGTAGGGCGTGGTGTAGGGCGTGGTGTGGGCGTGGTGTGGGCGTGGTGTAGGGCGTGGTGTAGGGCGTGGTGTAGGGCGTGGTGTAGGGCGTGGTGTGGGCGTGGTGTAGGCGTGGTGTAGGGCGTGGTGTAGGGCGTGGTGTAGGGCGTGGTGTAGGGCGTGGTGTGGGCGTGGTGTGGGCGTGGTGTAGGGCGTGGTGTAGGGCGTGGTGTGGGCGTGGTGTAGGGCGTGGTGTGGGCGTGGTGTAGGGCGTGGTGTGGGCGTGGTGTGGGCGTGGTGTGGGCGTGGTGTGGGCGTGGTGTAGGGCGTGGTGTAGGGCGTGGTGTAGGGCGTGGTGTAGGGCGTGGTGTGGGCGTGGTGTGGGCGTGGTGTAGGGCGTGGTGTAGGGCGTGGTGTAGGGCGTGGTGTAGGGCGTGGTGTGGGCGTGGTGTGGGCGTGGTGTAGGGCGTGGTGTGGGCGTGGTGTGGGCGTGGTGTAGGGCGTGGTGTGGGCGTGGTGTAGGGCGTGGTGTGGGCGTGGTGTGGGCGTGGTGTAGGGCGTGGTGTAGGGCGTGGTGTAGGGCGTGGTGTGGGCGTGGTGTGGGCGTGGTGTAGGGCGTGGTGTGGGCGTGGTGTAGGGCGTGGTGTGGGCGTGGTGTGGGCGTGGTGTAGGGCGTGGTGTAGGGCGTGGTGTGGGCGTGGTGTAGGGCGTGGTGTGGGCGTGGTGTAGGGCGTGGTGTGGGCGTGGTGTGGGCGTGGTGTGGGCGTGGTGTGGGCGTGGTGTAGGGCGTGGTGTGGGCGTGGTGTAGGGCGTGGTGTGGGCGTGGTGTGGGCGTGGTGTGGGCGTGGGTGAGCGTGGTGTGGGCGTGGTGTAGGGCGTGGTGTGGGCGTGGTGTAGGGCGTGGTGTGGGCGTGGTGTAGGGCGTGGTGTGGGCGTGGTGTAGGGCGTGGTGTGGGCGTGGTGTAGGGCGTGGTGTAGGCGTGGTGTAGGGCGTGGTGTAGGCGTGGTGTGGGCGTGGTGTGGGCGTGGTGTGGGCGTGGTGTGGGCGTGGTGTAGGGCGTGGTGTGGGCGTGGTGTAGGGCGTGGTGTGGGCGTGGTGTGGGCGTGGTGTAGGGCGTGGTGTGGGCGTGGTGTGGGCGTGGTGTAGGGCGTGGTGTGGGCGTGGTGTAGGGCGTGGTGTGGGCGTGGTGTGGGCGTGGTGTAGGGCGTGGTGTGGGCGTGGTGTAGGGCGTGGTGTAGGCGTGGTGTAGGGCGTGGTGTAGGGCGTGGTGTAGGGCGTGGTGTGGGCGTGGTGTAGGGCGTGGTGTAGGCGTGGTGTAGGGCGTGGTGTGGGCGTGGTGTAGGCGTGGTGTAGGGCGTGGTGTGGGCGTGGTGTAGGGCGTGGTGTGGGCGTGGTGTAGGGCGTGGTGTGGGCGTGGTGTAGGGCGTGGTGTGGGCGTGGTGTAGGGCGTGGTGTGGGCGTGGTGTAGGGCGTGGTGTAGGCGTGGTGTAGGGCGTGGTGTAGGCGTGGTGTAGGGCGTGGTGTAGGGCGTGGTGTAGGGCGTGGTGTGGGCGTGGTGTAGGGCGTGGTGTGGGCGTGGTGTAGGGCGTGGTGTGGGCGTGGTGTAGGCGTGGTGTAGGGCGTGGTGTGGGCGTGGTGTAGGGCGTGGTGTAGGCGTGGTGTAGGGCGTGGTGTAGGCGTGGTGTAGGGCGTGGTGTAGGGCGTGGTGTAGGGCGTGGTGTAGGCGTGGTGTAGGCGTGGTGTAGGGCGTGGTGTAGGGCGTGGTGTGGGCGTGGTGTGGGCGTGGTGTAGGGCGTGGTGTGGGCGTGGTGTAGGGCGTGGTGTAGGCGTGGTGTAGGGCGTGGTGTAGGCGTGGTGTAGGGCGTGGTGTAGGGCGTGGTGTAGGGCGTGGTGTGGGCGTGGTGTAGGGCGTGGTGTAGGCGTGGTGTAGGGCGTGGTGTAGGCGTGGTGTAGGGCGTGGTGTGGGCGTGGTGTAGGGCGTGGTGTAGGCGTGGTGTAGGCGTGGTGTAGGCGTGGTGTAGGCGTGGTGTAGGGCGTGGTGTAGGCGTGGTGTAGGGCGTGGTGTGGGCGTGGTGTAGGGCGTGGTGTAGGCGTGGTGTAGGGCGTGGTGTAGGCGTGGTGTAGGGCGTGGTGTGGGCGTGGTGTAGGGCGTGGTGCAGGCGTGGTGTAGGGCGTGGTGTAGGCGTGGTGTAGGGCGTGGTGTAGGGCGTGGTGTGGGCGTGGTGTATGGCGTGGTGTGGGCGTGGTGTAGGGCGTGGTGTAGGGCGTGGTGTAGGGCGTGGTGTAGGCGTGGTGTAGGGCGTGGTGTAGGGCGTGGTGTGGGCGTGGTGTAGGGCGTGGTGTGGGCGTGGTGTAGGGCGTGGTGTGGGCGTGGTGTAGGGCGTGGTGTGGGCGTGGTGTAGGGCGTGGTGTGGGCGTGGTGTAGGGCGTGGTGTGGGCGTGGTGTAGGGCGTGGTGTGGGCGTGGTGTAGGGCGTGGTGTAGGCGTGGTGTAGGGCGTGGTGTAGGCGTGGTGTAGGGCGTGGTGTAGGGCGTGGTGTGGGCGTGGTGTAGGGCGTGGTGTGGGCGTGGTGTAGGGCGTGGTGTAGGGCGTGGTGTAGGCGTGGTGTAGGGCGTGGTGTAGGGCGTGGTGTGGGCGTGGTGTCGGGCGTGGTGTGGGCGTGGTGTAGGGCGTGGTGTGGGCGTGGTGTAGGGCGTGGTGTAGGCGTGGTGTAGGGCGTGGTGTAGGCGTGGTGTAGGGCGTGGTGTAGGGCGTGGTGTGGGCGTGGTGTAGGGCGTGGTGTAGGGCGTGGTGTAGGCGTGGTGTAGGGCGTGGTGTAGGCGTGGTGTAGGGCGTGGTGTGGGCGTGGTGTAGGGCGTGGTGTGGGCGTGGTGTAGGGCGTGGTGTAGGCGTGGTGTAGGGCGTGGTGTGGGCGTGGTGTGGGCGTGGGGGTGGGCGTGGGGGGGGCGTGGTGTGGGCGTGGGGGGGGCGTGGGGGGGGGCGTGGGGTGGGCGTGGTGTAGGGCGTGGTGTAGGGCGTGGTGTGGGCGTGGTGTAGGGCGTGGTGTAGGCGTGGTGTAGGGCGTGGTGTGGGCGTGGTGTGGGCGTGGGGGTGGGCGTGGGGGGGGGCGTGGTGTGAGCGTGGGGGGGGCGTGGGGGGGGGCGTGGGGTGGGCGTGGTGTAGGGCGTGGTGTGCGCGTGGGGTGGGCGTGGTGTGGGCGTGGGGGGGGGCGTGGGGTGGGAGTGGTGTGGGCGTGGTGTTGGCGTGGTGTTGGGAGTGGTGTGGGCGTGGTGTGTGGGCGTGGGGTGGGCGTGGGGTGGGTCTGGGGCGCCACATCAGGTCATGCGTGTTGGTCTTTAAACAATAGCAAAGAGGCTGATCACAGCACGGTAAGTGCACTGTCAATAATGGTACGAGAGACGGAGATGGATATATATATATATATATATGTCGTACCTAATAGCCAGAACGCACTTCTCAGCCTACTATTCAAGGCCCGATTTGCCTAATAAGCCAAGTTTTCATGAATAAATGTTTTTTCGTCTACCTAACCTACCTAACCTAACCTAACCTAGCTTTTTTTGGCTACCTAACCTAACCTTACCTATAAATATAGGTTAGGTTAGGTTAGGTAGGGTTGGTTAGGTTCGGTCATATATCTACGTTAATTTTAACTCCAATAACATAAAATTGACCTCATACATAGAGAAAAGGGTTGCTTTATCATTTCATAAGAAAAAAAATATAGTAAATATATTAATTCAGGAAAACTTGGCTTATTAGGCAAATCGGGCCTTGAATAGTAGGCTGAGAAGTGAGTTCTGGCTACTAGGTACGACATATATATATATATATATATATATATATATATATATATATATATATATATATATATATATATATATATATATATATATAAAAGCAGTCTTTTTTGTAAACATATATTATTAAATATGACCGAAAAGGTAAGATTAATAATTCTAACACGAATTTTCTCAATATTTTTTATATTTCTTTTCACTGTCGATGGTAATTGAAAAATCAATTCGCCAAAATTCATTTTTATTTCTAGTCTGACGCGACACTTGAACGCGTTTCGTAATAACTTATTACATTTTCAAAGACTTTAGTTTGCACACACACACATCTATAACCTGAAAACACCAAAACAGAGTTTTACTTAATGCTAACATTGAACAGGTTGTCTTATATACTCGCATTTGGGTGAGGTGATATGGTGCAACAGTTTCGGATGAGGTGAACAAACTTTTGACCAACACAAGACAGAACACGGAACAATGGGTATTAACTGGATAAATGAGAGGGAAGAATAGAAGTAATTGCAGAGGGCCTATTAGCCCATACTTCCTCTTGATGCTTCTATATTGGAGCGGAGTCTTGAAGTGGGTAGAATATAGTTGTGCATTAATTGGCTGTTAATTGCTGGTGTTGACTTCTTAATGTGTAGTGCCTCGCAGATATCAAGCCGCCTGCTATCGCTGTATCTATCAGATGATTTGTGTTGTTTGTTAAGACTTCTCTGGTGATGGTCTGGTTGTGGGAAGAGATTATATGTTCCTTAATGGAGCCGTGTTGCTTATGCATCAGCATCAGCAACAGGGCTCCAGTGTGGCCTCAGTGACCACCGGCACTGTTGCCGTTGATGCTGTTGTTGTTGTTGTTGCTTGCCGTTGCTTTTGTTCATATTGTTCTTGTTCATCATATTTCCGTTGCTAATAACAGAAACAGACAGAAGAGGCCAGCACGTGACTCTAGACCGTATGTCATGATGAAATAACGGCCAAAATTACAGTGGAACTAACCAATAATTGTTCATTGGATGATATATATATATATATATATATATATATATATATATATATATATATATATATATATATATTCTCCTATTTTTATGAGGTTAAGAGACCGTGTAGGAGGGGCCTCGTAAGGTAATATGAGGCTCCTCTTGATGAGCTTCGGCTAATTGGGTAGTTTAGGAGAGGTATGTGACCCCCCTGGTTTAGTGGTCTGTGTGCGTGGGTTGTACTCTATTTGTTCCCGTTACTTAAACCACTCGACGTCGGTTTTTGATGCTATTGATGACGGGTTTAAAATTCCGTTGTTTGGGTAATGAGAAGGGGCCGCGATATCGACGTCTTACCGGCGTTAATTGTCGCCGGGTTCGATAGTTTGCGGTTCTTATGTCTCTGGTTAGGGGGGAACCCCAGTTTCAAATTTAACGGTTTTTTGTTGTTAGATTCAACGGTCAGATTCAACGGTTAAATTCAACGGTCGAATTCAACGGTCGTATTCAACGGTCAGATTCAACGGTCAAATTCAACGGTTAAATTCAACGGTCGAATTCAACGGTCAAATTCAACGGTCGTATTCAACGGTCGAATTCAACGGCCAAATTCAACGGTCAAATTCAACGGTCAAATTCAACGGTCAAATTCAACGGTCAAATTCAATGGAAATGGTAGTTAAGTGCACATCGTTTGCTTGTGCAATACGACTCGACCGGCTATCTTCTAACTCTCTGGCAGTACGACCATTCAAACGGGAATTAGTGGGACGCTTATGTATGTGTACCAAAACATGTGTATGTATGTATTATTGTAAACATATATACCAAAGCATGAACTTACGCATCCACAGAGAAATGGATGGGGGACATGTTTACAACGTACAAGTTACCGAGGGGGGGAGGTAGAGAAGATGGAGAAGGATAACCCTCTTTAAATCGAAAGAATGTAGGATCAGGCGACGTAGGTGGAAGCTGGAAACACATATGAATTGATGGAATGTTAGGAAATACTTGTATCCTGTCCGGGGTGGGGTGGGGGGGGGGGGGGGTGGGAGGGGGGGGAAGGGGGGGGGGGGAGGGGCAAGGAGGGGAATGTACAGAGGGAAGTAGAAGTCGTGGAAGCCACCTCCACCTACATCTTTAAGGCCGGATTCGACAAAGAATTCGACCGTCAGAATAGTTATATTGTAACGAAACACGTTTATCCAGGCTGGTAGGCGGGGCATGACATGGCCGATACACACACACACACACACACACACACACACACACACACACACACACACACACACACACACACACACACACACACACACACACACACACACACACACACACACACACACACACACACACACACACACACACGCACACACACACACACACACACACACACACACACACACACACACACACACACACACACACACACACACACACACACACACACACACACACACACACACACACACATAACACAAGGGGCACACGCACTAGGGGGACACAGGAACCTGTACACCAGTTGAGTGACAGTTGAGAGGCGGGACCAAAGAGCCAGAGCTCAACGCCCGCAAGCACAACTAGGTGAGTACAAACAAACACACCCACACCATAATCAACCTTCACAAAACCAAATAAAAAAAATATTTACAACCTGTCAAAGGAATTAACCCCTCTAAAAAAAAAAAACCCCGACCTCTGACCTTTGGCTTTGATTACAAAGGTGAACTGTGACCTTCAAGCACAACTGCCTCCCTCAACTTCCGGCACCCCGCCCCCCCCCCATCTTATCAACCACGCCCCCCCCCCTCCTCCTCCTCGTGGCTAGTTGGTATCAAGGCCGTACCGAAGTCTGTGTTTCCAGGCTCGACTACCACAAAGACAGTCATACATTAGATATTAACCCTTCTCTCTCTCTCTCTCTCTCTCTCTCTCTCTCTCTCTCTCTCTCTCTCTCTCTCTCTCTCTCTCTCTCTCTCTCTCTCTCTCTCTCTCTCTCTCTCTCTCTGTATATCTCTCATTCTCTGCCTCACACTCTCGATCTTGTAACAAATGCGACGAATGAAGAGGATTGGGACAGAAACCTGTCATGAGGTGACATAAACCTATCATGAGGTGACATAAACCTATCATGAGGTGACAGAAACCTATCATGAGGTGACAGAAACCTGTCATGAGGTGACATAAACCTATCATGAGGTGACATAAACCTATCATGAGGTGACATAAACCTATCATGAGGTGACAGAAACCTGTCATGAGGTGACATAAACCTATCATGAGGTGACATAAACCTATCATGAGGTGACAGAAACCTATCATGAGGCGACAGAAACCTATCATGAGGTGACATAAACCTATCATGAGGCGACAGAAACCTGTCAAGAGGCGACAGAAACCTATCATGAGGGAACATTATGCTTTCTCATCCAAACATCCTGCTGGCTCTTAGGTCATTCTTACCATCTACGAGAGAGAGAGAGAGAGAGAGAGAGAGAGAGAGAGAGAGAGAGAGAGAGAGAGAGAGAGAGAGAGAGAGAGAGAGAGAGAGAGAGAGAGAGAGAGAGAGAGAGAGAGAGAGAGAGAGAGAGAGAGAGAGAGAGAGAGAGAGAGAGAGAGAGAGAGATAATGTCAGTATAATATGTAACCTAACCTCTCTGGCCGTAGGTAATGTGACAGACAACTAGATTCATCATTGTGAGTGGAAATTAAAGTTAAGAAACCGAGTAGGCAAGGATGAAGGGAAGGGAAGGGAAGGTAGGCAAGGATGAAGGGAAGGGAAGGGAAGGTAGGCAAGGATGGGAGAGGAGATGGAGAAGGAGAAGGAGGAGGAGGACACAAGAAAAGGCAATAGACAGAGAAGGGGAAGATACAGAGACCGCGTTATATAACATATATAAATATCCCAGTCTGCCCTTATATCCCCTATCCAAATTACTTTATTTCTCCTCTGCGTCTGGGGATCCTCTCGGACGCAGGTTCGAGCCCACATCACGACCCCTTGTGGATTTGTGCTCCTCTGCTTCTCTCCTCAATCCCTCCCCCTCCCCTTCTTCTCTTCTTTCCCTCCCACCCGTTTTCTATTTTCATTTCTACTTCCTCTCCATTCTCTTCTACCTCTCATTCTCACCTAACACACCCCCCCCCCCGACCCCCCCAAGAGGTCACCAAACAAGTCAGGTCACGGGTAGTTAAGGGTCGGCGCCGCGTGTAGGGAAGGTCCAGCTACTCACTAATTAAGGGGGGGGGGAGGGGGTTTAACGACGGAAAATAACACAAAATAATGAGTGTAATCACCCCCGTTGATAACTCAAATTGCCTCGTTTATCACCGGCCAAGGTCGTTCGGTGCTGGCTGATACCGCTCTTGTCTTCCCTTGGCTATTTTGGTGAGCTAGGAATTTTAATCTATGTAGGAATGATATACAATATGCATAAAGTATACATACACGAACCTTCACATTCATCTATGTATTCAATTCCTGATCTACCGCTATCATCAACCACCTGTCTATTAACCTATTGAGATATCTTGATGTCAATGGATTAATAGACTAATCATCATCTGTCACTCTGGTTGCAAAATGAAAGATATTAATAAAAAATTCATCGTGTGATATCGTCTCGCACTCTGACCAATTACAATTCAGCTCAAATGCCACAATTTGGCAATATTCGCTCTCTAGCCAATGACGTTTAAACAAAGCCACCAAGAATTGAATCACCGTCGCTCATTGGCTTAACCAAATACAACTGGATATAAACAACTTGACAACTTTCGTAATCTAGCCAATCAGAATTCAAATGGAAATTGACGACATGAAAGCATTTCCTCACTGGAGACTAAAAAACTGTTGACTTCTATCTTCAAGTGATGGCAGAGTTACCCAGAGGCGAATACCTGTGTATACAGTATACTTTAGGTATACTTAAGGTTGAATTAGAGATAAGGTATACTTAATGGTTGGTCAATAAGGTAT
>NC_091192.1:26406169-26423669 GCF_040958095.1 Procambarus clarkii
CAGAAATTCATATATCAATAAATAATTATAAAAAAAAAATCATGAAAATTCAACCGTAAGAAATGCCGGTTTAGCGTAGACTAAATTAGCAAACGTGAATGAAGTGAGAGAGGTTAACAGTATGTATTCCAGTGTGAGTCCGAGGCCGAGGCCAGGGCGAGCGGAGAGAAGGGATCGGGAGGCGGGCAGGGAGCCTCGTTTCCGGCACATCCGCCGGGGCGGAGGTCGGAAACTTGGCAACCTGACGAGTTTCCGTGATTTCCTGCCCGGCCGACACTCCCGCCTCTCCACCCACTCCCGCTCCGGGCCCATTATGCCCAGCTGGGGGCCCCTTGGCCCTCTCCACGCTGCTGGTGGGCCATAGTCTGCTGGACTGTTGATGGGGCCATGGTCTGCTGGACTGTTGATGGGGGCCATAGTCTGCTGGACTGTTGATGGGCCATAGTCTGCTGGACTGTTGATGGGGGCCATGGTCTGTTGGACTGTTGATGGGGCCATAGTCTGCTGGACTGTTGATGGGGCCATAGTCTGCTGGACTGTTGATGAGGCCATAGTCTGCTGGACTGTTGATGGGCCATAGTCTGCTGGACTGTTGATGAGGCCATAGTCTGCTGGACTGTTGATGGGGCCATAGTCTGCTGGACTGTTGATGGGACCATAGTCTGTTGGACTGTTCATGGACCATAGTCTGCTGGACTGTTGATGGGACCATAGTCTACAGGACTGTTGATGGGACCATAGTCTGCTGGACTGTTGATGGGACCATAGTCTGCTGAACTGTTGATGGGACCATAGTCTGTTGGACTGTTCATGGACCATAGTCTGTTGGACTGTTCATGGACCATAGTCTGCTGGGCTGTTGATGGGCCATAGTCTACAGGACTGTTGATGGGACCATGGTCTGTTGGACTGTTGATGGGGCCATAGTCTGCTGGACTGTTGATGGGACCATAGTCTGTTGGACTGTTGATGGGGCCATAGTCTGCTGGGCTGTTGATGGGCCATAGTCTACAGGACTGTTGATGGGACCATGGTCTGTTGGACTGTTGATGGGGCCATAGTCTGCTGGGCTGTTGATGGGGCCATAGTCTGCTGGACTGTTGATGGGCCATAGTCTACAGGACTGTTGATGGGACCATAGTCTGCTGGACTGTTGATGGGACCATAGTCTGCTGGACTGTTGATGGGACCATAGTCTGCTGGACTGTTGATGGGACCATAGTCTGCTGGACTGTTGATGGGACAATAGTCTGCTGGACTGTTGATGGGACCATAGTCTGCTGGACTGTTGATGGGACCATAGTCTGCTGGACTGTTGATGGGACCATAGTCTGCTGGACTGTTGATGGGACCATAGTCTGCTGAACTGTTGATGGGACCATAGTCTGCTGGACTGTTGATGGGCCATAGTCTGCTGGACTGTTGATGGGCCATAGTCTGCTGGACTGTTGATGGGCCATAGTCTGCTGGACTGTTGATGGGCCATAGTCTGCTGGACTGTTGATGGGGCCATACTCTACTGGACTGGTGATGAGACCATACTCTACTGGACTAGTGATGGGACCATACTCTACATGACTAGTGATGGGACCATACTCTACAAGACTAGTGATGGGCCATACTCTACTGGACTAGTGATGGGACCATACTCTACTGGACTAGTGATGGGACCATACTCTACTGGACTTCCCCCCCTCCCCCCGCCCCCTCCCCCCCGCCCCCTCCCCCCACCCCCCACTCCCCCGCCCCCTGGAAGCTAAACACGGGTGAGGGGTGAGGGGAGAGGAGATGATAGCGCCCCCTGGGGAGAGGTCACACTCTGGGTGGTCACGCCGCCCCAGGGGAGGAGGAGAGAGAGGGGGGAGCAGCGCCCCACGGGTTCTCCCCGGGTCATTGGGCGGAATATGGCTGGTGTCTGGGGCTCGGTCTCCGGGGGCCACTCATTTCCCACGCTCAGGGGCCCCTGATGGGACGGGGAGGGGAGAGGGGAGGGGAGAGGGGAGAGGGGAGGATCTGATCGCATCAACACCATCACCACAGCACGGTCACAACCCTTCCCCGCCATCACTATTAAAAGGACAAGAGAGAGAGAGAGATGGAATGGGGAGTGAGATGGGGGAGGAGGAGGAGAAGCATCCTGATTTGGGAGAAAGAGAGAGAGAGAGAGAGAGAAAGAGAGAGAGAGAGAGAGAGAGAGAGAGAGAGAGAGAGAGAGAGAGAGAGAGAGAGAGAGAGAGAAAGAGAAAGAGAGAGATATGGAGGGTTACTTTATCACTAATTACAATGCCTTATCTCATTTATCACTTTCATAGTGAGGATGGTGTCTGGGCTCTCACCATTCCTCCTCACTCAACGACCCCTCACCATCACCTCCCCTACCCCTCACCACACCAACTACTGTCCTTCACCATCACATCACTGTCCTTCACCATCACATCACTGTCCTTCACCATCACATCACTGTCCTTCACCATCACATCACTGTCCTTCACCATCAGATCACTGTCCTTCATCACATCACTGTCCTTCACCATCACATCACTGTCCTTCACCATCACATCACTGTCCTTCACCATCACATCACTGTCCTTCACCATCACATCACTGTACTTCACCATCACATCACTGTCCTTCACCATCACATCACTGTCCTTCACCATCACATCACTGTCCTTCACCATCACATCACTGTCCTTCACCATCACATCACTGTCCTTCACCATCACATCACTGTCCTTCACCATCACATCACTGTACTTCACCATCACATCACTGTTCTTCACCATCACATCACTGTCCTTCACCATCACATCACTGTCCTTCACCATCACATCACTGTCCTTCACCATCACATCACTGTCCTTCACCATCAGCACCAATGAACGCTGGACCCAAGAGAACATAACTAACCTGCTGAAGTGGTAGACAGATGGCTATCAGAGTTCAACCCCAACAAATGTAAAGTAAGGAGGACTGGGAGAGAGGGAAGATGAGGCCATAACTACAGAACCATCAAGGAAAGATGGCAACCACAAGAGTTGTAAACAGAGATTATCATCAGCTGTTCTCCGGAGCAGCACACACTGAGAGGATAACATCAGCGGCACAGGTGACGGCGAGGCTGAGGACCTCCACGAGTCACCAATAATAGGTTTGAACGATAGACAAGAGGATACAACAGAGACATGATCCCAACATCAATAATACTGAAGGACTAATGTTCCCCAGATGACGGAACACAGAAAGGACTGGAAGATAAAATCACAACTGAGCTGGAAAATACGCCACAAACTGATTATTTTATATATCTTTTTTGTACATTGCGGTGTAGAGGAAGCAGAGGTGCTGGGAGCCACCTCTCACTTAACTACTAGTGAATAAGTACTTACTTAAGTACTTGTAAATAAGTATTTACCCACTTAAGTACTGATTGGTAAGTTCCTGATAGTCCAACCACACTCCTGATAGTCCAACCACACTCCTGATAGTCCAACCACACTCCTGATAGTCCAATCACACTCCTTGCCCTGTACAGTACAAGACAACTACCACAACTACAACCCCCCCAACACCTATAACCACCCCCCCCCCCCTCCTCAACCAGCCTGGGAACGCGATAATTGAGTCATATAAGCAAGTTACACGTTTACTTAACACTAATTGGTGTTATTGAGAGCTTAGTAGTGATCCCACAGATTGGTGGAGCTTATAGGGGGGGGAGGGTGGCGCGGGGGGGGAGGAGGGTGGTGAGAACAGAGAGAGAGAGAGAGAGAGAGAGAGAGAGAGAGAGAGAGAGAGAGAGAGAGAGAGAGAGAGAGAGAGAGAGAGAGAGAGAGAGAGAGAGAGAGACAGACAGACAGACAGACAGACAGACAGACAGACAGACAGACAGACAGACAGACAGAGACAGAGAGAGAGACAGACAGCGTTACACCAGCCCGGGCCAACAAAATACACAGCAGCCAAAGGGGAGAATAAATTAAGCGCGCTCTCTCCCTCACGCCAGAATGTCAACAAACAGTCAGCTGATTATGACATGACACTTAGTGTGTGAGAGCCACCAGTTACCCCTCTCCCTCCACCTCTCCCCTCACCCTCCCCCCCTCACCCCTCACCATAACCCCTCTTCTATTCCCCCTCACCAATCGCCCCCTTCCTCCTGCTTCCTCTACTGTCCCCTCTCCTAAACCCCCGTCTCAAGTCTCCTAGCCTCCCCTCTTCAGTTTCCTAGCCTTACCTCTCCCCTTGTCTTCCACACCCATGCTGCCGTCTCCCCTCACCCAGGGCTCCCGCGGTGCATCCTGCACCCCGTGGAGGAACGGGAGAGGATATAGGGGAGAGGGGAGAGAGAGAGAGAGAGAGGGGGGAGAGAGGGGAAACAGCGGGTGTCGGCGCCCCTCAGATCATATCAAAATATTACGAGCCGCGACTCTTCTCTTCAAGTCGTTTGTCGGGGCCTCCCAGCACACGCTCTCAGCTCACTGGGTAGTTAGTGCCTGTGGCTCTCAGCACACGCTCTCAGCTCACGGGGTAGTTAGTGCCTGCGGCTCTCAGCTCACTGGGTAGTTAGTGCCTGCGGCTCTCAGCTCACGCTCTCAGCTCACGGGGTAGTTAGTGCCTGCGGCTCTCAGCTCACTGGGTAGTTAGTGCCTGCGGCTCTCAGCTCACTGGGTAGTTAGTGCCTGTGGCTCTCAGCTCACTGGGTAGTTAGTGCCTGTGGCTCTCAGCTCACGCTCTCAGCTCACGGGGTAGTTAGTGCCTGCGGCTCTCAGCTCACTGGGTAGTTAGTGCCTGCGGCTCTCAGCTCACGCTCTCAGCTCACGGGGTAGTTAGTGCCTGCGGCTCTCAGCTCACGGGGTGGTTAGTGCCTGCTGCTCTCAGCTCACGCTCTCAGCTCACGGGGTAGTTAGTGCCTGCGGCTCTCAGCTCACGGGGTAGTTAACGCCTGCGGCTCTCAGCTCACGGGGTAGTTAGTGCCTGCGGCTCTCAGCTCACGGGGTAGTTAGTGCCTGCGGCTCTCAGCTCACGGGGTAGTTAGTGCCTGCGGCTCTCAGCTCACGGGGTAGTTAGCGCCTGCGGCTCTCAGCTCACGGGGTAGTTAGTGCCTGCGGCTCTCAGCTCACGGGGTAGTTAGTGCCTGTGGCTCTCAGCTCACGGTGTAGATAGTGCCTGTGGCTCTCAGCTCACGGGGTAGTTAGTGCCTGTGGCTCTCAGCTGACGGTGTAGATAGTGCCTGTGGCTCTCAGCTCACGGTGTAGATAGTGCCTGTGGCTCTCAGCTCACGGTGTAGATAGTGCCTGTGGCTCTCAGCTCACGGTGTAGTTAGCGCCTGCGGCTCTCAGCTCACGGGGTAGTTAGCGCCTGCTGGGGGGCGGGGTGGGGGTGGGGGGTGCAGGTCTCAGCTCAAGACGGTGGAGAGCATCACAGGGGTAATGAGGCGGAGGCTGTGCTCTCATCTCCCAGCGCCACCAGCGACAGTTTAGTACACAACACATCGTATGTAAATAAGCTCCGGGGACCTCCATGTCTGTCTGTCAAGGCTTCATTATCAGTCATTATGGCGCTCTTCCTCTCTACTGAGATGCCTAGTGAGAGGGGAGGGGCAACCTGTGATGGAGAGGGGCAGGGAGGGAGAGAGAGAGAGAGAGAGAGAGAGAGAGAGAGAGAGAGAGAGAGAGAGAGAGAGAGAGAGAGAGAGAGAGAGAGAGAGAGAGAGATTGAGAGAGGGAGAAGGCAGGAGAAAGGTGTAGGGAGGAGGGAGAAGGAGAGAGAGCTGATGAAGGGATGATGGAAGAAGAGATGGAAGAGAGGGAGAGAGGAAGGAAAGAATTAAAGGGTTAAACTAGCGGAAGAGGAACAGTAACAGACCTCAGACAAGGGAACCATCTTGGCCTCAACACTATCAATACTTCAAGAAATATTAACTAATATACTACAAGTTTAATACACCTTCAAGACGTTGTGTAGGAGGAGTAACTACAACAACTACAACAACAACAAATGATACAATAAACAACTACAGCACCAGCACAGACGAGGCCTCTCCGGCAGAGGGTCAAACGACCCAAGCAACGAACAACCAAATAAAGAAATATGCAAATGATGATCATGAATATAGATGAGCAGGCAAACAAGGAAAGAGGCAACACTAATATACAAGTAACGAACGGGATATATATATATATATATATATATATATATATATATATATATATATATATATATATATATATATATATATATATACCAACAAGCCTGAATGGTCCCCAGAACTATATGCAACTGAAAACTCACACCCCAGAAGTGACTCGAACCTATTCTGCCAGGAGCACTCTGCTGGCGTACAGGATCCCTTAATCACTCGACCAACACGACCAGACAAAAGAGCATGGTAGCCGTGTACTTGCAGAGTACATGTACTTCAATGATCAAACCATCTTTACCAAGGGGATCTGACTTAGCTTGCCCCCCCCCCTCCCTCTCTCTCTGTGTCGCTACCACACTTTCTCTCTCTTCTCTCTGTGTCTCTTTCATCAACCTCTCTTCTCTGGTTTCTTACACTTGATTTGTTTCATTTCTACCTTTCTAATTTTTCATTATTTATACCCCATTTTTCCCTATTCTTTTTCCCTTACATCTAACCTTTCCTTTCCTTATATTTATTCTTACCTTTTCCTCTTTTCTTACCCTTTTCTCTTTATCTTTCTTTTAAATCTTATTCTTACCCTCCTAATCTCATCTCAAGATAAGAATAAGATGCAAGGTTATCTTATCTTCATCTTTCTCTCTCATCTCCCATTCATCCCTCATACTGTTTAGCTCTTCCACTCTTTATCCATTTACGTCTTGGTAATGGTCCAGGACGGTCCGAAACGCCGTTGTTTGTTCATCTTCTGACCTGCGTTTTGGGCATCCTATCTTCAGCCCCGTTATTGCAACTCATCATCCAAATATTCGGTGAGTTTTCCGTAGAGTTTTAGGTGCTAAGTAGTAATCCATTTTCTGAGAGTCATATGTTTCAGTGCTTCTTATAACAATATATTTTCTGAGAGGAGATGAAGAGGGGGAGTGGGACGAAGTGGGGTCCCAGGGGAAGGGGGGGGATGGGGTGAAGAGATGGGAAAGAGATGGGAAGGGTGGAAAGAGGGACTAAGAGGCCCGGGTGCCGCCGGGGAACCTTTCCTGTTCGAGGTCAGATGGAAAAGGCTGGGTAAGAAGGGAAGGAAAAGTAGGGAGGGGAAGGAAAGATGGAAAAGAGGGGAATAAATGGGGAAGATGGGACGTACAGGGAGAGGAGGGGGGTTAGGAAAGAGGGGGTGGGGTGAGGGGGAAGGGGGGAAACAGGCTTCTCCGGGCACCGCCGGCCACCTCGTCTTGTAATATATTATTAAAACTTTAATGAGTTATCTCGGAATAAAGCGCTCTTAATTCAGAACAATTGCAAATTTTAGAACGAAAAAGACGGAATTAAGAACAAATCAATGGATATATATATCTATATCTATATTTATATATATATATATATATATATATATATATATATATATATATATATATATATATATATATATATATATATATATATATATTTTATTAAATATGACCGAAAAAGTAAGATTAATAATTCTAACACGAATTTTCTCAATCTTTCGTACATTATGCTTCACTGTTGGAGGTAAATCAAAAATCACTTCTCCAAAATTCATTTTTATTTCTAGTCTGACGCGACACGGGCGCGTTTCGTAAAACTTATTACATTTTCAAAGACTTCACAAATACACAACTGATTAGAACTTGCGTTTCCCTGATTTTATATCTACATTTGAGTGAGGTGGGAAGGGTGATGTGGCATTACATTTGAGTAAGGTGGGAAGGATGATGTGGCATTAGAGGATATTAATAGGGTATTAAAAGTATCAACACAAGACAGAACACGAAACAATGGATATTGAATAGAAGTGTTTGTAGAAAGCCTATTGGTCCATATTTCTTGATGCTTCTATATTGGAGCGGAGTCTTGAGGTGGGTAGAATATAGTTGTGCAATAATTGGCTGTTGATTGCTGGTGTTGACTTCTTGATGTGTAGTGCCTCGCAAACGTCTAGCCGCCTGCTATCGCTGTATCTATCGATGATTTCTGTGTTGTTTACTAGGATTTCTCTGGCGATGGTTTGGTTATGGGAAGAGATTATATGTTCCTTGATGGAGCCCTGTTGTTTATGCATCGTTAAACGCCTAGAAAGAGATGTTGTTGTCTTGCCTATATACTGGGTTTTTTGGAGCTTACAGTCCCCAAGTGGGCATTTGAAGGCATAGACGACGTTAGTCTCTTTTAAAGCGTTCTGTTTCGTGTCTGGAGAGTTTCTCATGAGTAGGCTGGCCGTTTTTCTGGTTTTATAGTAAATCGTCAGTTGTATCCTCTGATTTTTGTCTGTAGGGATAACGTTTCTATTAACAATATCTTTCAGGACCCTTTCCTCTGTTTTATGAGCTGTGGAAAAGAAGTTCCTGTAAAATAGTCTAATAGGGGGTATAGGTGTTGTGTTAGTTGTCTCTTCGGAGGTTGCATGGCTTTTCACTTTCCTTCTTATGATGTCTTCGATGAAACCATTGGAGAAGCCGTTATTGACTAGAACCTGCCTTACCCTACAGAGTTCTTCGTCGACTTGCTTCCATTCTGAGCTGTGGCTGAGAGCACGGTCGACGTATGCGTTAACAACACTCCTCTTGTACCTGTCAGGGCAGTCGCTGTTGGCATTTAGGCACATTCCTATGTTTGTTTCCTTTGTGTAGACTGCAGTGTGGAAACCTCCGCCCTTTTCCATGACTGTTACATCTAGAAAAGGCAGCTTCCCATCCTTTTCCGTCTCGTAAGTGAAACGCAGCACGGAACTCTGCTCAAATGCCTTCTTCAGCTCCTTCAAGAGGAGTGTTGTTAACGCATACGTCGACCGTGCTCTCAGCCACAGCTCAGAATGGAAGCAAGTCGACGAAGAACTCTGTAGGGTAAGGCAGGTTCTAGTCAATAACGGCTTCTCCAATGGTTTCATCGAAGACATCATAAGAAGGAAAGTGAAAAGCCATGCAACCTCCGAAGAGACAACTAACACAACACCTATACCCCCTATTAGACTATTTTACAGGAACTTCTTTTCCACAGCTCATAAAACAGAGGAAAGGGTCCTGAAAGATATTGTTAATAGAAACGTTATCCCTACAGACAAAAATCAGAGGATACAACTGACGATTTACTATAAAACCAGAAAAACGGCCAGCCTACTCATGAGAAACTCTCCAGACACGAAACAGAACGCTTTAAAAGAGACTAACGTCGTCTATGCCTTCAAATGCCCACTTGGGGACTGTAAGCTCCAAAAAACCCAGTATATAGGCAAGACAACAACATCTCTTTCTAGGCGTTTAACGATGCATAAACAACAGGGCTCCATCAAGGAACATATAATCTCTTCCCATAACCAAACCATCGCCAGAGAAATCCTAGTAAACAACACAGAAATCATCGATAGATACAGCGATAGCAGGCGGCTTGACGTTTGCGAGGCACTACACATCAAGAAGTCAACACCAGCAATCAACAGCCAATTATTGCACAACTATATTCTACCCACCTCAAGACTCCGCTCCAATATAGAAGCATCAAGAAATATGGACCAATAGGCTTTCTACAAACACTTCTATTCAATATCCATTGTTTCGTGTTCTGTCTTGTGTTGATACTTTTAATACCCTATTAATATCCTCTAATGCCACATCATCCTTCCCACCTTACTCAAATGTAATGCCACATCACCCTTCCCACCTCACTCAAATGTAGATATAAAATCAGGGAAACGCAAGTTCTAATCAGTTGTGTATTTGTGAAGTCTTTGAAAATGTAATAAGTTTTACGAAACGCGCCCGTGTCGCGTCAGACTAGAAATAAAAATGAATTTTGGAGAAGTGATTTTTGATTTACCTCCAACAGTGAAGCATAATGTACGAAAGATTGAGAAAATTCGTGTTAGAATTATTAATCTTACTTTTTCGGTCATATTTAATAAAATATGTCTACAGGAAAGACTGCTACCAAAATATACTAATATATATATATATATATATATATATATATATATATATATATATATATATATATATATATATATATATATATATATATATAAATCCTCTACACCGTATATCTAAGTCATCGGTACCGCACGTTGGGGGAAAAAATGTAAAAAGTTCAATTGTGAACGTCAAATGAACGCCGTAAAAATGAACGCGTATGAATACACTATTGAACAGAGAGAAGTCAGCCCGCCAAAACCCGTTCCAATAATGATCGTCCAGGAAGCACTACCCCCCCAAAAATAAAATAAATCCCCCTAAAAGAACAATAACACAACGTCTCAAAGCTCTCACGAAATACATTTAATACAAAATAAATACATATATGTATCAATTCATCACACATGATTCCAAATCATCGAATATTGCGAGCCAAAACTTTAGAGAAAAGAATGAAAGAATATTAAAAGTTATCGTTTGGCGGGCAAAACAAAGTTGCCAGGTAGTGAATTGATGGCTAATACATTGATTGGTCACACTGGCGGCCACAGGGGCCTAACCCACCGGCCCTGGCCACGCCACCCTCGACCCTAAGGCCCCGGGGCGTAAGGACCACCGGGGATGAATGGCCAACAAATGATGGGGTCGATATTGATGATGATGATGGGTTGGGAGCGCTCAGGAACCAGTGGTGTCACGTGGTGGGACGCCAGCACCCGTCACACTATTGACTCCAATATTTCACCCATAATATATTCCTTTAAAGCAAATTCCAACATTTAAAATAATACAAACGAAATTATTTAAGCAAAATGTAAACAAAACGAAGATGTATACGTATACAATCGCATTTAAATGTTAAAGTCCGTTTGGTTACCTCGTGTGAAGCGCCGCTATATTACTGATGGCCAGCAGCCAATCGAAAAGAGCAGTGAAATAGCGGGTTGGCTATTACAGGGTCCAGTCGCTCCTACAATAATGAATAATGAATGTGCCATAGCAAATAGTGGCAATGATCAAGTGACTTTAATAGACCTTCATGGGAACTTTGAGGGAGAGAGAGAGAGAGAGAGAGAGAGAGAGAGAGAGAGAGAGAGAGAGAGAGAGAGAGAGAGAGAGAGAGAGAGAGAGAGAGAGGGAGAGAGAGAGAGAGAGAGAGAGAGAGAGAGAGAGAGAGAGAGAGAGAGAGAGAGAGAGAGAGAGAGAGAGAGAGACAGACACAAAAACTGTCTACAGACAAAAGCAACAAAATATATAAAATAATCCTCGTAGCTACCCAGTGCAAAAAAAAAAGAAACTTTCAAATATATCTATACAAAAAAAGTCCTTCAAAAACGCAAAAAATGTGCTTTTAATTTTTATAATAATTTTGAAAATATATACAACACTGTGATTAAAAGATAAGAAGAGGCACGAGAGAGACAGATAGTTGACCCAGATGATGGACTTGGAGCAGTGTGTGTGTGTGTGTGTGTGTGTGTGTGTGTGTGTGTGTGTGTGTGTGTGTGTGTGTGTGTGTGTGTGTGTGTGTGTGTGTGTGTGTGTGTGTGTGTGTGTGTGTGTGTGTTTGTGTGTGTGTGTGTGTGTGTGTGTGTGTGTGTGTGTGTTTGTGTGTGTGTGTGTGTGTGTGTGTGTGTGTGTGTGTGTGTGTGTGTTTGTGTGTGTGTGTGTGTGTGTGTGTGTGTTTGTGTGTGTGTGTGTGTGTGTGTGTGTGTGTGTGTGTGTGTGTGTGTGTGTGTGTGTTTGTGTGTGTGTGTGTGTGTGTGTGTGTGTGTGTGTGTGTGTGTGTGTGTGTGTTTGTGTGTGTGTGTGTGTGTGTGTGTGTGTGTGTGTGTGTGTGTGTGTGTGTGTGTGTTTATACCTGTCATAAACTGAAGGATGGGGGGGGGCGGCGTGGGAAAGAGAGGGAGGGGCATGAGAAACATGGCAATAGAGTGAGAAAAAAAAGAGAAGGGAGAGAGATGGTGAGAAAGTGATTGCTAAGGAGAATGAGGAGAGTGGAAGAGGGATGGAAAAGAGGCAAAGATCAAGGTCACCTTCCCAGACACACACACACACACAGGTGGAACGGGAGAACCCACATGTATCATCTCCTTCCACAGCTTCACCAGCAGGTATACGGCGCTCTAGTAGTAATGTATAAGGCGGGGTCCAAGAGCTAAATATTCCCCCAACCCATAGGTACTGTTTGAAAAGCTCTCTCTCTCTCTCTCTCTCTCTCTCTCTCTCTCTCTCTCTCTCTCTCTCTCTCTCTCTCTCTCTCTCTCTCTCTCTCTCTCTCACACACACACACACACATACAGGCTCAGGAACCTGTACACCAGTTGATTGACAGTTGAGAAGCGGGACCAAAGTACCAGAGCTCAACCCCCGCAAGCACAACTAGGAGAGTACACACACGCACGGCTGGACCTCGTAGCCCGGGTCAACGCCGGTTATAAAACACAATTTAATACAGCAACACCCGCCTTAACCGGACACGCCGGCTCGTGGGCCAAGTATAAGGATGTCTCGAATATCCGGATTGGTGATAGCTGACCCGCACGATTTTCTCAGCTTCAAAAATTCCCCCAAAATTTAAAAAAAACGAATAAACATTTATTTTAGTATTAATTAAATAATATCTATGTCTCCGACACCTGTCTACCATGCAAGATGTGGCCCAGGAGTTAAATCTCGACTCTCGAACACATTCAGGCGAGTACATTTAGGTGAGTGAAACGGCCCCATTTACAAACATCACATTAGGCTACACAGCCATGAGAACTAACCCTACATAGCAGTTCTTCCTAACGCAACAGTTGCTCACATATAGGCCTACCCGTAGGTCCTCAGTCACCGTGCGAACCTCTCCCTAATGTTGTCCCGTCCTCTTCCTCTCCCCAGCCCCCCAACAAGCCACTCCATAAAGTCCTAGCCGCTTGTACTGATGGATAGCTGGGGCGTGGATGGCGCGCGCGTGACGTCATCATAAAGGCCATTGTCCACCTGACATTCTGGCGCGCATCTCAGCTGATTTATGTTGTCATGTTCCGGCGCTCGCTCAGATGCCACTTACTCACTATCACTCACATATTTATGTCACCTTCTTCCACAATTTTAAGATATATACTCATATACTCACATCAAGTACAAGCGACACAAAACGTATATAATTATAAAAAATGAAATATTATAAACATAAGGCTATTAAAATTAGTTTGTTATGACCGTAATTGTCAACAGAGACTGGCAATGTTTACCAAGTTCTCACGAGCACGTGGGAGATGGCAGAGATACACAACACAGGCGTCCACCGTCTCTTGACAAATGACTTGGAAACTCGTGCCGTTCGCGCGCTAAATTATGAATACACAACCTGGGAATGTCTATTGACGACAACCCCGTTATAAAGGCTTTAATTTTCTCCTCGAAGATTTATTATTTTTATTTAAGTTACTGGTAAAAACTAATGTTTAAGTCTTTTTAACTACTGTGATTTATTGTCAGCATTTAGAATAATAATATAATTATTGTTTTTACGACTGTGTTATTATTTTAGAATATTTTAATCTGGGAAATCATTAATTATTGCAGCCAGGAGAGTTAGACGTGCATGGGGATTTTTGCACCATATTACACAAACGGTGTTTTTTCACACGAAGAACTCCAGGTCCAGACAACATTATTATCATGGCACGTTTTTACGACTCTCTGAACAATTAATCATCATTGAAAAGTTTCGGAATGCATAATTAATTTAATTTAGACTAATTACGGTATGGTTTGTTTGGCTGTCAAAGGGCACTTCTTAGAGATAATTTTATAAATAAAATTATAATTTTTTGTGTGTGTTGTCACCAATTTGTGCCGACAGGATCGAGGTGTTAGCTCTTGGACCCCGTCATTCTAACTTTATTGCACTACTACCCTGCTATTTTCTCTATGATATCTACTATGTTATTCTCACGATGTGTGCGTGTACTCACCTATTCACCTATTTGTATTCACCTATTTGTGCCTGCAGGATCGAGCATTGACTCTTGGATCCCGCCTTTCCAACCATCGGTTGTTTACAGCAATGACTTCTGTCCCATTTCCTTATCATTCCTAATTTTAAAATTATGAATACAGTTTGCTTCCACAACCTGTTCCCGAAGTGCATTCCATTTTTCCACTACTCTCACGCTAAAAGGAAACTTCCTAACATCTCTGTGACTCATCTGAGTTTCCAGTTTCCACACACACCTGTGTGTGTGTGTATTCACCTAGTTGTGCTTGCGGGGGTTGAGCTCTGCTCTTTCGACCCGCCTCTCAACTGTCATTCAACCAACTGTAACTACCAATTTTTTTTCCATACACACCCAGGAAGCAGCTCCGTAACAGCTGTTTAACTCCCAGGTACCTATTTACTGCTAGGTAACAGACGCATCAGGGTGAAAGAAACTTTGCCCATTTGTTTCTGCCTGGTCCAGGAATCGAACCCGGGCCACAGAATTACGAGTCATGAGCGCTGTCCGGTCAGCTACCAGATCCCCCCATTGTGTGTGTACTCACCTAGTTGTGCTTGCGGGGGTTGAGCTCTGGCTCTTTGGTCCCGCCTCTCAACCGTCAATCAACTGGTGTACAGGTTCCTGAGCCTACTGGGCTCTATCATATCTACACTTGAAACTGTGTATGGAGTCAGCCTCCACCACATCACTGCCTAATGCCTAGTGTGTGTGTGTGTGTGTGTGTGTGTGTGTGTGTGTGTGTGTGTGTGTGTGTGTGTGCGTGTGTGTGTGTGTGTGTGTGTGTGTGTGTGTGTGTGTGTGTGTGTGTGTGTGTGTGTGTGTGTGTGTGTGTGTATGGTTGTATATCTGGCGGTATAGAATTTCCCGACAGGTTAACGAGAACAGTGTGAGTGGGATGTCATTAGAACCAACATACAAAACTGGCTTATGAAATATTTGAGAGACAAAACAGAGTAAGCAAACACGAGGCAATATATAAATCGAGAACTATTGAAAGTAGTTATTTCCATACGACTGTGTATATATGTATATACAGCAGTATACATACATAATCTTAATACTGATGCAGACAGCAGTGTACATACATGCTCAACAATACTGACACAAGAGTATTCATGCTCTATCTTAGTACTGTATAATAAGCAATTCCAAAGGACCTAATAGATCAGACAGGGACAGACTGGCAAAGGTGGCACAAGGACACACAGGTGATACAAGGAAGACACAGGTGATACAAGGAGGACACAGGTGATACAAGGAGGACACAGGTGATACAAGGAGGACACAGGTGATACAAGGAGGACACAGGTGGAAACTTAGTACCCAAATGAGCCACAGGGACGTTAGAAAGAACTTTTTTAGTGTCAGAATAGTTAACAGATGGAATGCATTAGGAAGTGATGTGGTGGAGGTTGACTCCATACACAGTTTCAAGTGTAGATATGATAGAGCCCAATAGGCTCAGGAACCTGTACACCTGTTGATTGACAGTTGAGAGGCGGGACCAAAGAGCCAAAGCTCAACCCCCGCAAACACAACTAGGTGAGTACACAGACATAATGAGCAGTGATGGTGCGTCTGGCAGCGGTGGGAGGAGTCACGTGACCACACACGCCGGCAGCACCTTACACAAGCACTAAGTTAATGGTTCCATTCTCTATCAGTCACCATCAATGACATCGTCAAAATATACTGAATATATTCAATATATTTTGTATGTGTTCATTTTGAATATATTAAATATTGCATGAATATATTGTTAATATATTACATATGTTTTGAATATATTAAACGTTTAAAATATATGTTTTATATTTGTTGAATACAATACAAATAAAATCTGAATTATTCTTGTGAAGCTTCAATGAAATAAAGTTTTTTTTTGTACGATTTGATATTTAGTTTTAAATATCGCATGAACTTTTAACACAATTTTTATATAATTTGAATTGTAAATTAAACAAGTCTATAACCTTTTATATCAGACATTTTCTAATACCTTTTATACCAGTTTGAAAATTAAAAAAAAAAATGGGAAAATTTTAATAACTATTACAAAATTGAACATAAAATAAATATAATTTTACGATTTTATATAATATTTGACTGTTTATTTTCAATAAATTCATGAAAACATAAACATTAGCAAAGCTGCTATTGTATACTTTAATACATTCATTAATACAACAGGTGTAGTTGGCCAACAGAGGAGTATAAGAGGTTATTAGTAATGACAGGACCGGTTGAGAACTGAGCACTTACGAGGGGAAACATGGAACACAGGTAGTGGGGTGGAAGGGGAGATTTAGGGTAGGGATTGTGAGGGGTTTTGGGGGAAGCCTGAGGCAAGCTTGCCTAAGGGTTGGCAGGGGAGGGGAGAGAGAGAGGGGAGTGTATATCGGCGACCCCTCACTCTACGAGTGAGGGAATGATGTGAGGTGGCAGAGGAGGGGGGTTGTGAGGTGACGGAGGCGGGGAGGAGGGGGAAATGCATGAGAAGTGAGAGGTGGGGGGGGGAGTGGGTGAGAGAGGAGACGGTGTAATGTTCACATCTCTTACACAGTGTTCACATCTCTTACACAATGTTCACATCTCTTACACAGTGTTCACATCTCTTACACAGTGTTCACATCTCTTACACAATGTTCACATCTCTTACACAATGTTCACATCTCTTACACAGTGTTCACATCTCTTACACAGTGTTCACATCTCTTGCACAATGTTCACATCTCTTACACAGTGTTCACATCTCTTACACAATGTTCACATCTCTTACACAATGTTCACATCTCTTACACAGTGTTCACATCTCTTGCACAATGTTCACATCTCTTACACAGTGTTCACATCTCTTACACAGTGTTCACATCTCTTACACAATGTTCACATCTCTTACACAGTGTTCACATCTCTTACACAGTGTTCACATCTCTTACACAATGTTCACATCTCTTACACAGTGTTCACATCTCTTACACAATGTTCACATCTCTTACACAATGTTCACATCTCTTACACAGTGTTCACATCTCTTACACAATGTTCACATCTCTTACACAATGTTCACATCTCTTACACAATGTTCACATCTCTTGCACAATGTTCACATCTCTTACACAGTGTTCACATCTCTTACACAATGTTCACATCTCTTACACAATGTTCACATCTCTTACACAATGTTCACATCTCTTACACAATGTTCACATCTCTTACACAGTGTTCACATCTCTTACACAGTGTTCACATCTCTTACACAGTGTTCACATCTCTTACACAATGTTCACATCTCTTACACAGTGTTCACATCTCTTACACAATGTTCACATCTCTTACACAATGTTCACATCTCTTACACAATGTTCACATCTCTTACACAATGTTCACATCTCTTACACAATGTTCACATCTCTTACACAATGTTCACATCTCTTACA
>NC_091192.1:26428669-26452623 GCF_040958095.1 Procambarus clarkii
ATAGGTCCAAGGACTGACCCCTGCGGGACTCCACTTGTAACGTCTTGTAACGTCACACGCACCCACGTGTGTGTGTGTGTGTGTGTGTGTGACAACAACACACCATGCAGACACACAACACTCCCCGCTCCAGGCCCGTCAGACAAGTGTCACAGGGGTGAGAGAGCTAGAGAAGAGGGTCACGGGCATCACTATTCCCCACGGAGCATAAGGATGCTCCCTAGACTGATGCTCCCCCTCTTCCCTCCTGAGAGGAGCCTCAGGACTCAATAGTTCTTAAGTCCAAGGTTCCTGTCAGGGCCACCATACTGTATTCACCAGAACTACTGAATGACCTCATTCGTGAGTTAGTATTCGTTACCATAGAGTGAGGCATGAATGCATCTTTAGAAGGAAGATGTATTAATAAATACGAAAGCTCTTAAGGAAATTCCTGTTTCATTTCTTCTTCCTTCGTGGTCTGACACTGTCACATTTTTCATCACGTGTTAATTTTCGTGATTTACAAACACACACACACATTCTATTATATATATATATATATATATATATATATATATATATATATATATATATATATATATATATATATATATATATATAATATCTAACCTACGCTTGAAACACTCTAGCACTCCCACGTATATTATGTTACCCGCTAATTTGTTTCATATATGCAGGTGACCGGCCAAAAACGACCTAGAAAAAATGTGGATAAAAGAGCCACAATGTCCTGTAAACAGATAATTTTTGGCGCGGGAACTTTGTAAACAAATGTGTTTACTAATTGGAGGAAGTGGCGGAGAAAACAACGACTTTGAACAATTAGAACATCAGGACGAGAGAGAGAGTAGTTAACTTTATATAAATATATATATATATACATATATATATATATATATATATATATATATATATATATATATATATATATATATATATATATATATATATATATATTAATTTCTTACTTAATTAAAATTAAAAAACTTAATTTCGATCGACAATCTTGCCACAAGCTATATAATCCGACAAAATCCGACGACTCCATTACACACGTGACTGTGGGTCAACACTGAGGGAGACCTAACGAGCGCAGATTAATATCTCTCATAGAGACAACTGGGTCGTTAAGGTGGGCGTCGAGGGCCTGGGGGAGGCTAGGCCAGGGGGGAGGCTTGTCTGGGTTAGTGTGGCTTAGCTGGGTTAGTATGCCTTGTCTGGGTTAGTGTGGCTTAGCTGGGTTAGTATGCCTTGGCTGGGTTAGTGTGGCTTGGCTGGGTTAGTGTGACTTGGCTGGGTTAGTGTGGCTTGGCCAGGGTAGTGGGGCTTGGCAGGGTTAGTGTGGCTTTGCTGGGTTAGTGTGGCTTGGCCAGGGTAGTGTGGCTTGGCTGGGTTAGTGTGGCTTTGCTGGGTTAGTGAGGCTTGGCCAGGGTAGTGGGGCTTTGCTGGGTTAGTGAGGCTTGGCCAGGGTAGTGGGGCTTGGCTGAGTTAATTGGTTATGATGAGGCAAAAAATAAAAACATAAAACTACTATACTATACTATACGCTGCGATGGATTTTTAATTACATTATAATTATATACAATTTTTATTAAATACCTAAAAAATTTGAAAATATTCCATAAAGAAAATAACAATATTTATATTACCCCCAAAATAGCACATTTTCAAGTTGGTCTCTGGACCGGGAAGGCGCCTAAAAATATTCTTTTCTTACAAGATAGACTTGAAGTGTCCCGAGACGAAAATCATAATATCGCTCACTCGGGCACTTGAGAAATACTCCATTGAGAAATATTCCCTATTATTCCCCTCCATAAGAGTGCTATTTGAAATAATTTTGAAACGTATAAATTACTTTTTACTGAACATTGAGCCTTGTGTCCCCGAAGAACAGAGGTCAAAATGGAGGTGACCAAATTATATGTAGGAAACGCGGGGAAAAAATATTGGAAGAGGCAGTTTTGTCGGGAATGGGATAATAAACCGTATGTGATAGGACGCTAAGGGCCAACATGGAGGTGTAAATCAGTGTCCGGCTGGGCATTACAGGCTCCACCAACTGCCAATGAGGCCTAATGATCAGGCCCGACCAGGGAGATGCCGCATGTACGACACTTCTCAAAAATTTCCTTCCTCAAAAATACTTCCGCTACAATATTGATGCAACAATACACGTCGCTGTATCCCACAAAATACTCACAATTAATTGTACGAACGAGTATAAACACATATATCAAAGGTAAATAAGAAAAATAAAGAAATAATTGAATAAGCGGGAGCTGGCCGTGGTCCCCCATCCCTCGCCCGGCCAATCAGACTAATCATTGATCAAAGAGCGGCTCCTGACTGGCCACTCGCCGCCCTCTCGGTTTTAAACATACTCGCATTTCCCGCCAAAATCTTCAATATTTGACTTTTCTTAACCGATTTGCGAGTGAGTGTACTCACCTAGATGTGCTTGCTGGGTCGAGCTAGGTTCCTGGACTCCGCCTTCTGAACGTTCTTAGATTAATGCAATGACTCTTATATTTACATTTAAAAATTTGAATTTACGTCTTGAGTTTCCATCTATGACCTTTCGTTCTGAACAACGTAGAACGTACGTCTGAACAACGCTGCTTTGTCTATCTTATTAAGTTCCCTTAGAATCTTATATGTCACTTTATCCTCCCCCCCCCCCTATCTCTCCTCCAGTGAGGTAGGGTCAGTTCCCTCAGTCTTTCCTCTTAGCTCAAGCCCTTCAACTCAGGGACGCAACTTGTTGTAGATCTATGGACTCTTTTCTAGTTTCTCCTTGTCCTTCTTCAGGTTAGGGTCCCATGCTGGGTGTACTCACCCACCTACCTAATTGTACTCACCTAATTGTGCTTGCGGGGGTTGAGCTCTGGCTCTTTGGTCCCGCCTCTCAACCGTCAATCAACTGGTGTACAGGTTCCTGAGCCTATTGGGCTCTATCATATCTACACTTGAAACTGTGTATGGAGTCAGCCTCCACCACATCACTTCCTAATGCATTCCATTTGCTAACTACTCTGACACTGAAAAAGTTCTTTCTAACGTCTCTGTGGCTCATTTGGGTACTGTCGGAAAATCCGACACCATTTAATATCATACAGACAGATAATAAGTGCTGCTGTATTACCAACAAGTTACCCATAGAAAACGTAACTTGTAGTGGAATTACCGTCTATAGAAAACGGGATATCATCACCACATACTATTATAATTCACCAGCTATTCTGCTGGGAATTATTCTTAAATACATAAGTCTTTGGACTTTACCATCATAAAAACATCTTATATAAATTAACTTAATTATCAATATTAAAGTAGAGTAAATGTGACCCTTCTATCACGTTCTGAAATCTGGACAATGTAAGCCAGGCGTCAGAGTGGAGGAAGGACGGCAGCCATTGTTGTTTATATAGAGACCAGAGGCTCACACGGGAGCAAATTCGGCTCCTGTTAATTTTACTTGGACGTAGTGTTATGGATACCAAAGGTGTACCATCTGTCAACACGCTGTCAACAAATCAAGTTAAGTGTTCTTTCCGAAACCCATTATCTATCATTAGTGGCCATTAATGTCATTATATAGGGTGACCCGGTTAGAACGCGAAATCGCCTCATACTAAAGGTAATTAAGCCAGGTCTTCATGTTCCATGTACTGTTTTCTCTGATATACTTGTCATATATAGGTATCTGGCTTCACAGCTAGCGCACTTTTGACAGGTCAAGACGAGGATGCAAGATTTGTGCACCAGTTACTGGGTGATATGGAAGCTACCTCAAAGAGGATAATTTGGTGTCTACACTCTAGTTATACCTGGTGGACTAACCTGCTGTACTATAAGAGAAGGAACCTCATCAATGTATGTAGCTATTACTGTAGTTTGATTGGCTGCATATATATTAATTTAATAAACCCCCCCTAATGTGTAGAGGATCGATTTGTGAGATTATGAGATTATTGCAGAAATACAGTCCACTTATCATTATACAAATTGCTATCGAAGTATATAAATTAACGTAAATATAAATCTCACAGGTCGGTTCCCACATTATTTGGTCATCTTCGAACCGGATGACGGATTATTCGGTCCTATGAACCCACATTTGGTCATCTTAGTACCGGATGAACCAGTTAACCAGTGGATTCATTAAATATTCTAGTGCAGTGTTATTTAAACAAAGCCAGCAGTCAAGACGGCAGCGTAGCCTCGAGGGAGCTCAGGAGCCTCCCTCAGCCCAGTTCAGCTTCGTCAGCGGTTTCATGCACACCCACAGATATTTGGTGGCGTGTTATTTCGTGAAATGACAGCGCTAATATAGAATCCAGCCAAATTAGTGACTGTGTCTTCGCGAGATTGTTCACGGATTTCGTGGTGTTACATTTCGCGAGAGATTATCTACGAATTTTGTGGACTTTATTTCGCGAGGTCACTAATAATATTTAATACTTCTAGATAATATTAGAAGTTTCATAGAGGCTAATTAAGAGGCTATTATCAATAATTGTGTATATCATTTCTCCAAAATAGAGAATTATTTAATATATATTGCACTAGTGATCACAGTATAATATTTACTAATTGCCAACCCACAACAGGGTAGGATATTAACCATTGACTAGTTGAACTATTATCGTTCATCCTAGTCCCATTATTACCATAGTCAGTTGTACTATATTGATCAACCTAACACCATTAATGAATGGTGCTGACCCTATTTTGGGTGTAATTTTTATCAACTCGAGTTGAGTTGTATATATAATAATTTACTTATGATCATTACACCTTTGAGTGATTAATTAGTGTCTCTACCATCCTAGGGTGATATAGAAGAGCTAACCTAAAGGTACTTCCAGTGACACTGGTTTATCACTCAAATCATTAGTGTGTATGATTGTATATATATAATGTGTATTAATTTTAAGTGCTAACCTCTAGTAGAGGTAGGATTATTGCCTAGTGAGTGCAAAATTTAACCCTAGGCTACCATCAGTGCTTGTTCAGTATTATGAGCAGCCCAAGTACAAGTCCCACAAGGCTTCACCAACGAGCCAGTATGGATAATGCAGGGAGAATGAAAAGAACCCTTGCAGGTCTTAAAGGCCACTTAACAAGACAGATCAAGAAATGTGAAGATTTGTCACAACAATCAACAGTTGATTATGCTGACCTGGAAAGCTATTATCAAGCAGCTGCAGGTAAATTTGAGCAAATCAAATGCCAAATAGCAACATATGTGGCTGAACTTGCCAACACCAATTTATCAGAAACAGAAATAGACGACATTATGGTTGATCTTGCGAATTATGAAGATCAGACTCAAGCCACATTACAGCCTTATGTCAAATTAATTGCCCAGAACAAGGCAGCAACAACAACAACAGTTGCATCTAATACGAGTCAAGCAGAAGCTCGACTCCCTCCAATTAATTTACCCACTTTCTCAGGAAAAGATGAGGAAGATTGGGATGAATTTTGGAACAAATTCGTTGACCTTGTAGACTCAAAACAATCTTTACCAAAGAGTAGTAAATTCTCTTATTTGCAAGGCCAATTATCAGGTGAGGCTAAAACAGTAGTATCCCATCTGAGATTAACTAATGACGGCTATGATCTGGCAGTAAAACTCCTCAAGGATAATTATGCTGATCCAGAAGTAAGAACATCACATTTAGTTCATGAGCTGTTGCATTTACCCCCACCGGAGGCTTCAGCTGATTCACTCCAAGTCTTCAAGCTGGAGGTAGAATCATTGATCAATGCCCTCAGCCTGACAGCAGATACAAACGGGGCTGAGTGGGTCTTGAAAATAATTGTCCAGGAGAAAATACCTAGGGACATATTGAGACAAATGAGTGCTCATTACAATAAAAGCATCTTATCCATGAATGAAATATCTGAAGGTTTAAAGTCAGTAGTTCATCAATTACGAACACATGACAAATTAAAACCACCAAGTAAACCCTCAGAAACCAATAATAGTAAACCACAGAGTACCAAAGGTACTCCAAATCAATCTAGACAATATAATTCAACACCAAAGTGGAACAGTAGCAGTGTGGGCGTATATGCAGTGGGACCCTCCAAGCCTATAGTTACTGTGTCACCCAAGAACGTGACACCAAAGGGTACTGGAAGCTATGGAACATGTTTGTTCTGCAATGAGAAACATTCAATGTACCACTGCCCTAATTTTCCTGATAGTGACGCCCGTGTTGAGCGACTCAAAGATTTGCAACATTGCACGAGGTGCCTCAGGAAACATAACATCAAGGACTGTGATACCCAATTACACACCTGTAATAGGTGTAACAAAGGTCAGCACCATGCAGCATTGTGCAGAGACACCAAAACAACGTCTCCAAACCCCAAGGTGGAAGATAGCATTCCCACCACAGTACAGTACTGCAAGGTGCAACAAACAAACAGTGTCCAATCGGCAAAGTCTAAAGGTAATACGACTTTGCCTACTGCCCAAATTACCATCCTGAATAAGAGGGCCAAGGTCCATACCCGTGGGTTGTTTGACCAAGGATCCCAAAGAACATACATCACTAAAAGGTTGGCAGATGAATTACAATTAAGGCCTGTAGCCCAGATGTCATTCAACATCTCAGGGTTTGTAACAGATGCAGGACCTCAAGTCTACCAGGTGGTACAACCATCAGTACGCTTAGGCAGGTACGTCTGTCGAGTACAAGCCATTGTGGTGGACAAAATACCAGTAGACCTACAAGTTCAAGGTCTGAGAGCAACAGCCAAATTCCTGAGAAATAGAGGAATAAAATTGGCAGATAATATTAAGTCTGATCACCTCACCGACTTCGGTCTCCTTGTAGGGACAGACTATTGCCATCGATTCATCGGTAGCCCTACTAAATATCAGGGTATAACCATGTTAAACTCTGCAGGAGGTAAATTAATCTCAGGCCCAGTATCAAGCCTGAGGAGACCTATGCCTGCAGATAAACAATACCAGTAGAAATCTAAATTTGTCAGCTGATTATATTTCTCCAGTAGCATTATACTAAGGAGATTACAGCTGACTATAGTAACAGAGGTTGATGTTAGTATCATCATTTAAAGCTGAAGATGAGTTCATGAGGCCTCAGTGGCAAATCAGTGAACAGTAGCCTAAAACAGCTACAAGTCACTGCGACCAATGTCACTGAACCCACTGCAGTCTCAGAACCATACTTTACTTTAATGATGAGCTATTCAATCTTCTGAATCAATTAACTAAATTAAACCCCAATAAATCTGATGACTGATTTGATACATTTATTATTTAATCAAGATGTATTCCATGGGCCTCAGTGTTTATATATCAGTGACCAGTTACCTGAACAAACTTCAAGTTATATCTAATGTCACTGATCTCACTGCAGTCCCTGAATCATACTTGACTGTAGTACTTGATCACATCCAGTCTTCTGGGTTAAATAATATGTAATAAGGCTTGAATATTAGCCTTTCAAGAGTTGACAGGGAAATGAAATCGCATTAGACTTCTAACCCCTGCAACTCTAGTACGGGACATCCGTCCTGTACGAACAGACACACAAATGTGTGATTACTAACTACTAACATCAAATTAATCTAATAATTCGAAGGAGGAGTATCGGTGTTCGTCTGTTCTAATTAGGACTTCGACCCGTGAGCAGCCCCCTGGGGAATTATGTCGGAAAATCCGACACCATTTAATATCATACAGACAGATAATAAGTGCTGCTGTATTACCAACAAGTTACCCATAGAAAACGTAACTTGTAGTGGAATTACCGTCTATAGAAAACGGGATATCATCACCACATACTATTATAATTCACCAGCTATTCTGCTGGGAATTATTCTTAAATACATAAGTCTTTGGACTTTACCATCATAAAAACATCTTATATAAATTAACTTAATTATCAATATTAAAGTAGAGTAAATGTGACCCTTCTATCACGTTCTGAAATCTGGACAATGTAAGCCAGGCGTCAGAGTGGAGGAAGGACGGCAGCCATTGTTGTTTATATAGAGACCAGAGGCTCACACGGGAGCAAATTCGGCTCCTGTTAATTTTACTTGGACGTAGTGTTATGGATACCAAAGGTGTACCATCTGTCAACACGCTGTCAACAAATCAAGTTAAGTGTTCTTTCCGAAACCCATTATCTATCATTAGTGGCCATTAATGTCATTATATAGGGTGACCCGGTTAGAACGCGAAATCGCCTCATACTAAAGGTAATTAAGCCAGGTCTTCATGTTCCATGTACTGTTTTCTCTGATATACTTGTCATATATAGGTATCTGGCTTCACAGCTAGCGCACTTTTGACAGGTCAAGACGAGGATGCAAGATTTGTGCACCAGTTACTGGGTGATATGGAAGCTACCTCAAAGAGGATAATTTGGTGTCTACACTCTAGTTATACCTGGTGGACTAACCTGCTGTACTATAAGAGAAGGAACCTCATCAATGTATGTAGCTATTACTGTAGTTTGATTGGCTGCATATATATTAATTTAATAAACCCCCCCTAATGTGTAGAGGATCGATTTGTGAGATTATGAGATTATTGCAGAAATACAGTCCACTTATCATTATACAAATTGCTATCGAAGTATATAAATTAACGTAAATATAAATCTCACAGGTCGGTTCCCACAGGTACTCAGCTTCCACCTGTGTCCCCTTGTTCGCGTCCCACCAGTGTTGAATAGTTCATCCTTGTTTACCCGGTCGATTCCCCTGAGGATTTTGTAGGTTGTGATCATGTCCCCCCTTACTCTTCTGTCTTCCAGTGTCGTAAGGTGCATTTCCCGCAGCCTTTCCTCATAACTCATGCCTCTTAGTTCTGGGACTAGTCTAGTAGCATACCTTTGGACTATTTCCAGCTTCGTCTTGTGCTTGACAAAGTACGGGCTCCATTCTGGGGCCCGTACCTTGTCAAGCACAAGTGTGTGTGTGTGTGTGTGTGTGTGTGTGTGTGTGTGTGTGTATTCACCTAGTTGTGCTTGCGGGGGTTGAGCTCTGCTCTTTCGGCCCGCCTCACAACTGTCAATCAACTGTTACTACTATGTTTTTCCACACACACACACACACACACACACCAGGGAGCAGCCCGTGACAGCTGACTAACTCCCAGGTACCTATTTACTGCTAGGTAACAGGTGTATCAGGGTGAAAGAAACTTTGCCCATTGTTAATCGCCGGTGTCGAGAATCAAACCCGGGACCACAGGATCACGCGCCCAGCGTGTTGTCCAGTCAGCCACCGGCCCCACACATACATACATACACATACACACACAGGTGTATGTGTGTATGTGTACATAACAAAGCTCGATTTTCTCCCTAAAATCGCTGCTGTGGATTAGTTAGTCAAATCTGGTGTCGAAATACCATAGAATAACTCACGAATGCTTCGACGTCTTCCGTTTTCTTTGACTCATTTGACGTCACATTTTCTCCACCTTGTGACGTCACGGATGAATTATGACGTCATCAAAGTCAATTTTGTGACGTCAGAGTTCACATCGTGACGCAGTAATTAACAGTGTTGTTGCTGTTGTTTATTGAGTATTACAACAGGTACGGACACAGGTGTTGGTGCAGGTGTTGGTGCAGGTGTAGGTGTTTATGCAGGTGTTGGTGCAGGTGTAGGTGTTTATGCAGGTGTTGGTGCAGGTGTAGGTGTTTATGCAGGTGTTGGTGCAGGTGTAGGTGTTTATGCAGGTGTTGGTGCAGGTGTAGGTGTTTATGCAGGTGTTGGTGCAGGTGTTGGTGCAGGTGTAGGTGTTTATGCAGGTGTTGGTGCAGGTGTTGGAGCAGGTGTTGGTGCAGGTGTAGGTGTTTATGCAGGTGTTGGTGCAGGTGTAGGTGTTGGTGCAGGTGTTTGTGCAGGTGTTGGTGCAGGTGTAGGTGTTGGTGCAGGTGTTGGTGCAGGTGTTGTTGCAGGTGTAGGTGTTGGTGCAGGTGTTGGTGCAGGTGTAGGTGTTGGTGCAGGTATTGGTGCAGGTGTTGTTGCAGGTGTAGGTGTTGGTGCAGGTGTTGGTGCAGGTGTAGGTGTTGGTGCAGGTGTTGATGCAGGTGTAGGTGTTGGTGCAGGTGTTGGTGCAGGTGTTGGTGCAGGTGTTGATGCAGGTGTAGGTGCAGGTGTTGGTGCAGGTGTTGGTGCAGGTGTTGGTGTTGGTGCAGGTGTAGGTGCAGGTGTTGGTGCAGGTGTAGGTGTTGGTGCAGGTGTTGGTGCAGGTGTTGGTGCAGGTGTTGGTGTTGGTGCAGGTGTAGGTGTTGGTGCAGGTGTTGGTGCAGGTGTAGGTGCAGGTGTTGGTGCAGGTGCAGGTGTTGGTGCAGGTGTTGGTGCAGGTGTTGGTGCAGGTGTTGATGCAGGTTTAGGTGTTGGTGCAGGTGTTGATGCAGGTGTTGGTGCAGGTGTTGGTGCAGGTGTAGGTGCAGGTGTTGATGCAGGTTTAGGTGTTGGTGCAGGTGTTGATGCAGGTGTTGGTGCAGGTGTTGATGCAGGTGTTGGTGCAGGTGTTGATGCAGGTGTTGGTGCAGGTGTTGATGCAGGTTTAGGTGTTGGTGCAGGTGTAGGTGTTGGTGCAGGTGTTGATGCAGGTGTTGGTGCAGGTGTTGGTGCAGGTGTAGGTGCAGGTGTTGATGCAGGTGTTGATGCAGGTGTTGGTGCAGGTGTTGGTGTTGGTGCAGGTGTAGGTGTTGGTGCAGGTGTTGGTGTTGGTGCAGGTGTAGGTACAGGTGTTGGTGCAGGTGTTGATGCAGGTTTAGGTGTTGGTGCAGGTGTTGATGCAGGTTTAGGTGTTGGTGCAGGTGTTGATGCAGGTGTAGGTGTTGGTGCAGGTGTTGATGCAGGTGTTGGTGCAGGTGTAGGTGCAGGTGTAGGTGTTTGTGCAGGTGTTGATGCAGGTGTTGATGCAGGTGTTGGTGCAGGTGTTGGTGTAGGTGCAGGTGTAGGTGTTGATGCAGGTGCAGGTGTTGGTGCAGGTGTAGGTGTTGATGCAGGTGCAGGTGTTGGTGCAGGTGTAGGTGTTGATGCAGGTGCAGGTGTTGGTGCAGGTATAGGTGTTGGTGCAGGTGTAGGTGTTGGTGCAGGTGTAGGTGTTGATGCAGGTGCAGGTGTTGGTGTAGGTGCAGGTGTAGGTGTTGATGCAGGTGCAGGTGTTGGTACAGGTGTTGGTGCAGGTGTAGGTGTTGATGCAGGTGCAGGTGTTGGTGCAGGTGCAGGTGTTGGTGCAGGTGTAGGTGTTGATGCAGGTGCAGGTGTAGGTGTTGATGCAGGTGCAGGTGTTGGTGCAGGTGTTGGTGCAGGTGTAGGTGTTGGTGCAGGTGTAGGTGTTGGTGCAGGTGTAGGTGTTGGTGCAGGTGTAGGTGTTGATGCAGGTGCAGGTGTTGGTGTAGGTGTAGGTGCAGGTGTAGGTGTTGATGCAGGTGCAGGTGTTGGTGCAGGTGTTGGTGCAGGTGTAGGTGTTGATGCAGGTGCAGGTGTTGGTGCAGGTGCAGGTGTTGGTGCAGGTGTAGGTGTTGATGCAGGTGCAGGTGTAGGTGTTGATGCAGGTGCAGGTGCAGGTGTTGGTGCAGGTGCAGGTGTAGGTACAACACACCAACAAGTACAAGCACTGTTACAAACACACAAACAGTACAGGAGCAGTCATGGTAACACTAATATCTACACCAACAGTACACACAACAACATTACAACGAGCAGCAACAGGAACAGTAACAACAGCAACAACAACAACAACAGGAACAGTCAGTAGCAGTATTAACAACAGTAACATGATCAGTGACCATCATCACGAGCCTCCCTACACGGGGGGGGGGGGGATATAATCCCTCCCCTCCCCCCAGACGGAGGGGGGGGGGGAGGAGGAGGTGACTGACACCATGATGGCGCCACAAGATACCCCCACTCCACCTCCCCGCCGGTTCATTACTCCTCCCAGGACCTTTGACCCAATTTCAGTCCCTCGAGATTCTCACGGGAGTGGAGGTCGTGACGTCACACCCTTGCGGGCAGCGTTCCGCGACGTGGCCTATCACAAAGCCTCATCCCGATGCCTCAGTTGAGATGCCAACTAAACTTATACACTTTAATTTTCCATCTCTTTAATTCAAATTTATTCTATTTTTCATATATCTATCATACTTTCGTGCGATTATTTTTACTTAATGATGATGTAGTTTTGTGGAGTTAGTGGAGTAGTGGCGTGAGAAAGTGAGGGTGAGAAGAGCCGGTGGTGGTGTGTGGCAGGCGGGCGGCCCACCGGTGGCCTACCGTACGCAAACAGAATGAAACAAGAGTTGGGGCGTATTGTTGGCGTACGTTCATTGTAGTTTTATTAACGTTGACGGAAGGGAGGGACGGAGGGGGGAGGGGGGGGGGTGTGCTGGTGCCACTACTTCCAGGGTGGAGAGTAGTGGCGCCGCCCGTGGGAACCCCCGTCGCCGCCGCCCTGCGCCTCTACTTCTCCTGCCATGGAAACTATCGTTCGCCACCTACAAGTTATCGTACCTCTGATGACAATGTATCGTACCTCTGACCACGATGTATCGTACCTCTGGCCACGATGTATCGTACCTCTGACCACGATGTATCGTACCTCTGGCCACGATGTATCGTACCTCTGGCCACGATGTATCGTACCTCTGGCCACGATGTATCGTACCTCTGACCACGATGTATCGCACCTCTGACCACGACGTATCGTACATCTGACCACGACGTATCGTACATCTGACCACGACGTATCGTACATCTGACCACGACATATCGTACCTCTGGCCACGATGTATCGTACCTCTGGCCACGACGTATCGTACCTCTGACCGCGACGTATCGTACCTCTGACCACGATGTATCGTACCTCTGACCACGATGTATCGTACCTCTGACCACGACGTATCGTACCTCTGACCACGATGTATCGTACCTCTGACCGCGACGTATCGTACCTCTGACCGCGACGTATCGTACCTCTGACCACGATGTATCGTACCTCTGACCACGATGTATCGTACCTCTGACCACGACGTATCGTACCTCTGACCACGATGTATCGTACCTCTGACCGCGACGTATCGTACCTCTGACCGCGACGTATCGTACCTCTGACCACGATGTATCGTACCTCTGACCACGATGTATCGTACTGCTGACCACGATGTATCGTACCTCTGACCACGATGTATCGTACCTCTGACCACGATGTATCGTACCTCTGACCACGACGTATCGTACCTCTGACCACGACGTATCGTACCTCTGACCACGATGTATCGTACCTCTGACCACGACGTATCGTACCTCTGACCACGATGTATCGTACCTCCGACCGCGACGTATCGTACCTCTGACCACGATGTATCGTACCTCCGACCACGACGTATCGTACCTCTGACCACGATGTATCGTACCTCTGACCGCGATGTATCGTACCTCTGACCACGATGTATCGTACCTCCGACCGCGACGTATCGTACCTCTGACCACGATGTATCGTACCTCCGACCGCGACGTATCGTACCTCTGACCACGATGTATCGTACCTCTGACCACGATGTATCGTACCTCTGACCACGATGTATCGTACCTCTGACCACGATGTATCGTACCTCTGACCACGATGTATCGTACTGCTGACCACGATGTATCGTACCTCTGACCACGATGTATCGTACCTCTGACCACGATGTATCGTACCTCTGACCACGATGTATCGTACCTCTGACCACGATGTATCGTACCTCTGACCACGACGTATCGTACCTCTGACCACGATGTATCGTACCTCTGACCACGATGTATCGTACCTCTGACCACGATGTATCGTACCTCTGACCACGATGTATCGTACCTCTGACCACGACGTATCGTACCTCTGACCACGATGTATCGTACCCCTGACCACGACGTATCGTACCTCTGACCACGACGTATCGTACCTCTGACCGCGATGTATCGTACCTCTGACCACGACGTATCGTACCTCTGACCACGATGTATCGTACCTCTGACCACGACGTATCGTACCTCTGACCACGATGTATCGTACCTCTGACCACGATGTATCGTACCTCTGACCACGATGTATCGTACTGCTGACCACGATGTATCGTACCTCTGACCACGATGTATCGTACCTCTGACCACGATGTATCGTACCTCTGACCACGATGTATCGTACCTCTGACCACGATGTATCGTACCTCTGACCACGACGTATCGTACCTCTGACCACGATGTATCGTACCTCTGACCACGATGTATCGTACCTCTGACCACGACGTATCGTACCTCTGACCACGATGTATCGTACCCCTGACCACGACGTATCGTACCTCTGACCACGACGTATCGTACCTCTGACCGCGATGTATCGTACCTCTGACCACGACGTATCGTACCTCTGACCACGATGTATCGTACCTCTGACCACGACGTATCGTACCTCTGACCGCGATGTATCGTACCTCTGACCACGATGTATCGTACCCCTGACCACGATGTATCGTACCTCTGACCACGATGTATCGTACCTCTGACCGCGATGTATCGTACCTCTGACCACGATGTATCGTACCTCTGACCGCGATGTATCGTACTGCTGACTCGGGAAAAACGTTAAATTTCTGACATTTTATACATTAGATACATAATTTCATTGTTTTATTTCATACATTATTTAATTATTTTATTTAAAAAGTTGTTTACATATGGATATTTTTAGGATAAAATTCCTGGATGTTGGAAGATGTGTGACGGCAAATCTGAGTGGCCTGAAATGGCCGAAACGCTGAGTGTATTAGTGGCTTCAGGCAGAGTCCACACTTGCTCTATCTTGACATACAACATTCTTCTTATAACTCATTTTCTATGAATGTACTTTCCCTAAATATTAATATTATTATTGAGAAAATTCGTAGGGGCAGTGATGCGGATTCGAACCTCATCACTCGATTAGTGTGATTACTCTGTGTGTGTACTGAAGGAGGAGCATCAGAGGCAGAACAAGTCCTTGATGACAGAGTGCATGGTGGGGGAGGGGGATTGTGTGAAAATCTTGGTCTGGCTTCAGTGGAAGCCTCAGGAAACCCTCGTAGGTTCAGTAGAACTCCAGGTTGGAATCCTTTTACCATGTGGTGGTCTAGTAGCTCGAGTGTATGTGGGGGAACATCCACCGCATGGACTCGAAGCCTCATCACGGCTTCTAAGGATCTTCTCACTGATGCAGTCACGTTAGTGTGATTACTCTGTAGTATTCTTTTTATTACTCTGGAATCCGAACTTTAAAAATCTGCATAATAAAATATTTTATTATAATAAATTAATGAGTATAATTGGCGTTTAATATATATTTAATGCAATGACCAAATTTGCAAAACATTATGAAAATTTTTACAAATTAAGTCACTCCAGATTTTGGTGTTGGGCTTAAAGCCTATCAACCTCTGGAGGGTTATTAAGGCCACCACAATACCTTACTGACCAACCACCAGTATACTTTAGTCCTGAACATTGTCCAGGACATAAGTGAACTCAGTATATAGTAAAGTATACCTCTTCTCAGCTGGGGAAACCTTTATGTATCTCCAGTGTATACCTCAGTGGAGGTACACCCTTCACTGGTGATCAAGAGTAATTTGTAGACGATCTGCGTGGTGCAGTGGTCAAGAGTACTGGTTATGTCAATGGCACCTGGCTCTTTATGGTTCCAATTCCTCACAGGAGAAGAAATTTCTTGGTGTTTATATTATATATATATACCCTTCCTTATCGAAACCCATCTTAGCACAGAGATAAAGGTTACAGTTAACCCTCAAGTGTATTATTACATTAAGACCTGCCTACACTTACCGTCTACACATACAGTATACCGCTAAACACAACATTATTCCAGTACAGACTTACCCTATCAATATTAGCTGAAGAGCAAGAATATACCTGTTAATATTTTAGCAGCCTAACACAATAATTAAAACCCCCAACTAATATATATATATATAAAAGCACTGATGCCCCCACACCGTCCGTAAAACAAATATATTCTCTATGTAATCTGTCCAACAATTTATAAATAACTTTCACTCTCGACATGTAAATTATTGAGAGTATATTTATTGCGTACTCATGTATCATAAAATTCCCGAACAAAAGCTTTTAGAGGATGTTTTTACATAAACACTGCAGTTCAAATGACTGGGAATAGGAAGTGCCTGCTGGTAATTACAGGTGGTGTATGTGAAAAATTTAATATTTCCCGTAGCTGAGCTTTGAGTTTGCACACAAAAGTTGGAGCGAAAAAATGTATGCTCTCGCTTTCCATCAAATTTGACCTCGTAATTTGAAAAAGAGTTATGACCATTTATTTTTCAACTTTATATTTAATATTGTTGTGCAGAAAATTATTAAACAAAAATTCTCTTACTGGTAATAATAATCATAATAGTGATAATTATTATTATTATTTGGTTATTATTTGATTAAAACTATTTTTGACTAGACTGATTTTATTTATGTAAGCGATAGGTCCTAAATATTTCCAAATATTAGTATTGAAATTCCTCAGGGGAAAGGGAAAGAAAAACACACACACGTCCACGCACGCAGAAACACACACACACACACGCACACACACACACACACACACACCCATACACACACACACACATCTACTCTCCTTCAATCTTCATAATACCTATGAGAGGATTATTGGTCGTTTGAGGGGAAATGTCAACGGAATCTGTTCCCTCTTACTTACCTCTCACCCGCCCTCCCTTCCCCCCTCACCCCCTACCCCTCACCCTTCCCCTTCTACACCCCCTCATGGTCCTTCCATCACCACTCTCCTCTAACACATCCCCTCATTCTCCTCCTCCTCCTCCCTCATACCTCACCTCCGGTACTCCTCATACACGTCCACTCATTTCTTTACTCATCCGTCTCTATTACATATTCCCCTCACACCCCAGTCTCCCCTCACCAGTCTCCCCTCACCAGCCTTCCCCTCACCAGTCTCCCCTCACCAGTCTCCCCTCACCAGCCTTCCCCTCACCAGTCTTCCCTCACCAGTCTCCCCTCAGACAAGTAAGGGAGGGGTGACTACGCTATCACCAAGCTGCTAAATAATAATATTAATGGTTATTGGTCATTTCACCTCGCTGACAACTTTATAAAAAGTATTACATATTAATTAAGTAAAAATAATGACATTAATAAAGTACTATTACTTGAAATGTTACTTTAAATATTTATATTATAGAGACAAGTATTATTACAACTCGTGTTGAAGTAATAGGCTTGGTTAATATTTGTTTCACCTGAATATATATATATATATATATATATATATATATATATATATATATATATATATATATATATATATATATAATCTCCCCTCTCTCCCCCTCTCTTCCCCTCTCCCCGTCTCCCCTCACGCACCTATTAATGGACAAGTTGTCATGGGTGGTTTCTGACAGGTTGTTAAGTAGGCCATTTATGCAATAGGAAGAGGGGAGGGGGGAGAGGGAGGGGGGAGAGGGGAAGAAGAGGGGGGGGCCGTGAGGAGGTTCTTTACAGCCTGTAGTTGGCTCTAAGTGCCGCTGAAGGGGGAGGAAAGTGGGGAGATAGTGAGGGTGAGGTACTGACACGAGGGGAAGGGGGAGTGAGAGGAAATATAATAATGAGGGAAAAGGAGAAAGAATGAGAGATGATGATTCTACCAACCCCGTTCCCTCATGTCCCTTCACCATCTACCTTCACCTCATCATACCCATTTGGTAACGAAGGAGAAGAGGAAAAATTATAATAACGGTGGGGGTTAGAATGGGGGTAAGAAGAGGTGAGAGAAGTGGAAGAGGGAGATGAGAGGGAGAGGAGAGGTAAGGGAAAGTGGGCACTCTGTTTGGTATTTAAGGACACGTAAGACGATTACAAACGGTGACAAGAGTGGTTGAGCTGTCTGGTAGCCGGTGTTGGGGTGACATGGGGGGGGGGAAGGGAGGGAGAGAAAGAGAGACAGAGAAAGAGACAGAGAGACAGAGACAGAGAGAGACAGAGATAGAGAGAGAGAGAGAGAGACAGAGAAAGACAGAGAGAGAGAGACAGAGACAGACAGAGTGAGAGAGAGAGAGAGACAAAGAGGGAGACAGAGACAGAGATAGAGAGAGAGAGAGAGAGAGAGAGAGAGAGAGAGAGAGAGAGAGAGAGAGAGAGAGAGAGAGAGAGAGAGAGAGAGAGAGAGAGAGAAAGACATATATATTATATATATATATATATATATATATATATATATATATATATATATATATATATATATATATATGTATACATATATTCCGATTCTATGACAGAGAGAATCTGAATCTTTCTCTCTCGAGAGAGAGAGACAGGCGGGGCCTCGCGGCTGAAAGGACAGCGCTTGGGGGTCGTAGTCCTAATGACCCGGGTTCGATTCCCGGCGGAGGCGGAAACAAATGGGCAAAATGTCTTTCACCCTGATGCCCCTGTTCACCTAGCAGTAAATAGGTACCTGGGAGTTAGACAGCTGCTACGGGCTGCTTCAGAGAGAAATACATCTAGTAGATATAATAGAGGAAAAATAGACTGGTTAGAAAGTCGGGGTCCAAGAGCTAACAGCTCGATTCTGCAGACACAAATAATAAATACAAATATTAAATCAATAAAAAACGATATTAATATCCCGCAGCGACGTGACCGAGTCCCTACGCGGGGTGTAAACGTGTTGACCTGTCGCTAGTTCGCTCGTTAGTGATCACCAGACCATAGGTCACACACCTACGGCTGTATTATGGGGGGTTACACCTTCATAATACAACCACTACCTCTACCACAACTACCACCACTACTATCGTCACCACCACCACCTTCATCACCATCACCACACTACTACCACAACCACCACCACCACAACCACCACCAACACTACAACAACCACCCCATCACCACAACAACCACCACCAACACTACAACAACCACCCCATCACCACAACAACCACCACCAACACTACAACAACCACCCCATCACCACCACAACCACCACCAACACTACAACAACCACCCCATCACCACAACCACCACCAACACTACAACAACCACCCCATCACCACAACAACCACCACCAACACTACAACAACCACCCCATCACCACAACAACCACCACAACCACCACCAACACTACAACAACCACCCCATCACCACAACAACCACCACCAACACTACAACAACCACCACAACCACCACCAACACTACAACAACCACCACAACCACCACCAACACTACAACAACCACCCCATCACCACAACCACCACCACAACCACCACCAACACTACAACAACCACCCCATCACCACAACAACCACCACAACCACCACCAACACTACAACAACCACCCCATCACCACAACCACCACCAACACTACAACAACCACCCCATCACCACAACCACCACCAACACTACAACAACCACCCCATCACCACAACCACCACCAACACTACAACAACCACCCCATCACCACAACCACCACCAACACTACAACAACCACCCCATCACCACAACCACCACCAACACTACAACAACCACCCCATCACCACAACAACCACCACCAACACTACAACAACCACCACAACCACCACCAACACTACAACAACCACCACAACCACCACCAACACTACAACAACCACCCCATCACCACAACCACCACCACAACCACCACCAACACTACAACAACCACCCCATCACCACAACAACCACCACAACCACCACCAACACTACAACAACCACCCCATCACCACAACCACCACCAACACTACAACAACCACCCCATCACCACAACCACCACCAACACTACAACAACCACCCCATCACCACAACCACCACCAACACTACAACAACCACCCCATCACCACAACCACCACCAACACTACAACAACCACCCCATCACCACAACCACCACCAACACTACAACAACCACCACCACCACAACCACCACCAACACTACAACAACCACCCCATCACCACAACAACCACCACCAACACTACAACAACCACCCCATCACCACAACAACCACCACCAACACTACAACAACCACCCCATCACCACCACAACCACCACCAACACTACAACAACCACCCCATCACCACAACCACCACCAACACTACAACAACCACCCCATCACCACAACAACCACCACAACCACCACCAACACTACAACAACGACCCCATCACCACAACAACCACCACAACCACCACCAACACTACAACAACCACCCCATCACCACAACAACCACCACAACCACCACCAACACTACAACAACCACCCCATCACCACAACAACCACCACCAACACTACAACAACCACCCCATCACCACAACCACCACCACAACCACCACCAACACTACAACAACCACCCCATCACCACAACAACCACCACAACCACCACCAACACTACAACAACCACCCCATCACCACAACAACCACCACAACCACCATCAAAGCGCCAACTTCCATCTTCATAAGGTGTCCTTTCTTATTTTTTGAGCCAAGAGATGGAGGGGGAGTTGGGGGAGAGGGGGAGGAGGAGCAGCCTTTGATGTGAGTGGGGGAGAGAGAGGTGAAGAGAGGAATGAGGGAGAGACAGGGGTCAGGGGGCGAGAGGGCTAAGGCGGAGAGAGAGGGAGGGGGGGAAGAGGAGAGCGGGGAGAGGGGAGAAGAGAGGGGGAGAGGGGAGAAGAGAGGGGGAGAGGGGAGAAGAGAAGGGAGAAGAGAGGGGGGGAGAAGAGAGAAGGAAGAGGGGAGAGAGGAGAGCGGGGAGAGGGGAGAAGAGAGGGGGAGAGGGAGAAGAGAAGAGAGAAGGAAGAGGGGAGAGAGGGGGAAGCAAAAGTTTCGGTGTTCCTCGCGTGTCTTTGTTCTCTCTCTTTGTTCACCATTCTTTTTCTCCCTCACTGTCTATCTATCTTTCTCTCTGTCTATCTGTCTTTCTCACTGTCTATCTGTCTTTCTTACTGTCTATCTGTCTTTCTCACTGTCTATCTGTCTTTCTTACTGTCTATCTGTCTTTCTCACTGTCTATCTGTCTTTGCCTGTGCGTCTTTATCTATATTCCTTGATCTCTCTGCTCTTATCTTTCCGTCTTCTCTCTCTTTTATCTATGCTCTCTATATTATTCCATTTCTATATTGCTTTTTTTTTTATCTCCCCTTATTTCTCTCTCCCACACTGCCTCTCTCTTTTCCACATACTCTCTCCCTCTTTCTATTGATATGAATTACAGATGAATTGAAAAATTATTAATAATTTCAAATGTATGTTAAAATTTGTCAACGTATCTGTAATTCAGCATCACGAGTGAGAGAGGGAGAGATAGGGAGAGTGGGAGGGGGGAGAAGGGGAGAGAGGAGAGAGAGAGAGGGAAGGAGAGAGAGAGAGAGAGAGAGAGAGAGAGAGAGAGAGAGAGAGAGAGAGGGCCAGCGTTCCACAGGGTAGTGTGCTTGGCCCTCTGCTGTGGAATGTTTATTTCAACGATCTTCTTCACCTCATTCCTGAAGCTCAAGCCCGTGGTGATGACTGTACTCTAACCTTCACACACAGAAAGAAAGAAATGCCAACTGCTACAAGACCTTGTAAACTGGACAGGCTTACAAATGGGTGACAAAACCCTAGAGTTCAGAGATGAAATTGACAAATTCATCATATATCATTGATCAGACTGTTGGACACAGTGAGAGAGACGGGCCAGAAGGCTCATCTCTAGTCTTGACCAAGTCTGGTGGGAACGGTCTGAACATCAGAGCCTGCAACACCGTCGTGACGTTGGTGGTCTTACTGTTATGTACAAGGCCAACATTCTCAAAGTTCCGCACCTGGCCCAACTCCGTGGACAACCAGTAGTTGCCACCCGTAGCACTAGGCTCTCAACCTTCAACAGTCTCATGCTGGAAGTGCCATTCTCAAGAACATCACTCCATCAGCGACCATTCACTCCGAGGCTGACTGGCATCAGGAACTTGTTGGCCCAACAGGTTGATACACGGGAGATCAGGTCAACTGATCACATGAAGGCTCTGACACACAGTTGGCTACACGCTCATCCTCTTCCTTATATCATTGTTACCTAATGTTGTTAATGAATAAACGGCTATTTTCCTACTGATGCATATAACAGGCTTATGACGTAAATGGGCCTCTAGGAGTTGGTTTCAACTGAGCTGAGGAAGGATAACAACTCAGGCTTGCAGTTTCAATAGGAACGTCATTTGACAGTCCTTATGAACCTTAGAGAGAGAGAGAGAGAGAGAGAGAGAGAGAGAGAGAGAGAGAGAGAGAGAGAGAGAGAGAGAGAGAGAGAGAGAGAGAGTTTTGTTTTCGTTTTCGTAAAGTCATCTATATACGTGCTCAAATTACAAAATATATATCTTGACTCTCATATATATGTGACTCGAAGCGAATTATGTAAAACAAAACAAATACACTAAACATTTACAAGAACCTTCTCCTATAATAAACTCCATATACCAGACTGATAATTTATATCTTAATATTTTACGAATCCGACTTGGCATCCACTCACGTTCGCGAACGGCGTGAGTCGGGAGTGGGAGGGGGGAGGGAGAGGGAGGGGGTAGTGTTAATGGGTAGTGGGTTAAAGGGGGGAATGAAGAAGAAGAAGAAGAAGAGGGGGAAAGGGGTTAAAGTAGTGAAGAGGCGGCCCTTCTCAGAGGCACGTCTGGGCCCAACCGTCCTCAAAGCAACAAAGGAGATTTACAGTTTCCATCACGGACAAAGACGAGTACGCCCTGGGCCCTAAATGGCGACCTTTTCATTACTGTTTTACATTGGATAATTGCGTTCTCTTGCCCGCCGGAAGGGCATTGTGGCGCCCTGGTGAAGCAGGAGAGCCAACGGCTCCAGCCGCCGCCATCTTTGTTGTTGTGCTGGCGCCCGACCCGGCAACTCCAAGCATTTCAAATTCAAAATTCAAAATTCAAAATTCATTCCTTTCTTCCTGCTTATGGCATTTTTTTTATGTTTATTGACTGTTGTTCATGAGTGCTTTATCCGAAAATGAAATAACAAATCATGTTTACAATATAGTTTGCCATTAAGTTAAACCTTTACTGACCTTCAGTACCTGCGGGTCACTGGGTCCAGTACCAGTACCTGCGGGTCACTACTGAACCTCACCGCTTATTGAAAGGTAACAAAAATTGAAACTTATTGAAACCTGTATAGTAAGATGACCATGAAAACACCAAATACACAAACCCACAATAACATACCTATCTTGAGGTTATCTTGAGATGATTTCGGGGCTTTAGTGTCCCCGCGGCCCTGTCCTCGACCAGGCCTCCACCCCCAGGAAGCAGCCCGTGACAGCTGACTAACACCCAGGTACCTATTTTACTGCTAGGTAACAGGGGCATAGAGTGAAATAAACTCTGCCCATTGTTTCTCGCCGGCGCCCGGGATCGAACCCAGGACCAAAGGATCACAAGTCCAGCGTGCTGTCCGCTGGGCCGACCGGCTCCCCCAACCTAAACCACGCCCTCAGACCAGGCAATAGGGATAGGCCGATATAGGCCTCCAATATTTTAAAATAAAACTAAAATTTAACCCCCCAAAAACTGGCAAATTTATTTCCCATAAGAAGCAATAATTTTTTTTACAAGACTTTAAAGTAGGTTCTTGGGGGGGGGGGGCGGGAGGGGGAGTTTGCGACGCGGGATGGACCAGGTTCCAATACTCCGCCTGGGGCTGGGGGGTGGGGGGGGGCGGGAGGGGGAGTTTGCGACCCGGGATGGACCAGGTTCCAATACTCCGCCTGGGGCTGGGGGGGGGGGCGGGGGCGGGAGGGGGAGTTTGCGACGCGGGATGGACCAGGTTCCAATACTCCGCCTGGGGCTGGGGG
>NC_091192.1:26453123-26515623 GCF_040958095.1 Procambarus clarkii
CCAAGTTCACCTCGAAGACTCCTCGCTGACCAAGTGTAGTTGTAAGTGTTGTACAAGTTGTTAGAGAAGTGGAAGTGCTTTGTTGACACCATATTGCACCATCTTGTTAAGTTGCACAATTGATAAGACCGTTAAAGGGAACTTTTGTTTATTGATATCGATAGTTTGAATTTACATCCATATAATTCGCTTTTTTCGTTTTATCGGGGACAGGTAGTCCGTGAATATATATCCTTTGTTTTTGTATCGAGAGGCCTTAAATATCACACTACTGCCCCCCCCCCCGTCCCCCCAAAGATGCAACCCCTACAACAGCTCACTAACTTCCCAATACCTGTTTACAACAAGGTGAACAGATGCATCAGGCGAAAGGAAGCGTGCCCAACCATTTCTGTCCCCACCGGGAATCGAACCCAGGATCCACAATTGCGAGTTGAGAGCAAAGTTTACGAACAATACAGTAAATCCTAAAGTGACCGCTAACAAAGTGTGTTGGACTGTTAGAATCCACTCAGTAAAACATCTAAACTATTGGGACCGACTAAAGAGCCTAAAACTGTACTCCCTTGAGCGCAGGCGGGAGAGATACATAATAATTTACACGTGGAAAATAGTAGAGGGGCTGGTCCCAAACCTGCACACAGAAATAACATCACATGAGACCAGAAGGCATGGCAGGATGTGCAGAATACCCCCGTTGAAAAGCGGAGGTGCAACAGGTACTCTGAGAGAGAACTCTATCAACATCAGAGACCCGAGACTGTTCAACACGCTTCCACTACACATAAGGGGCATAACTGACCGACCCCTCACAGTGTTCAAGAGAGAACTATCAACATCAGAGGCCCGAGACTGTTCAACACGCTTCCACTACACATAAGGGGCATAACTGACCGACCCCTCACAGTGTTCAAGAGAGAACTATCAACATCAGAGGCCCGAGACTGTTCAACACGCTTCCGCTACACATAAGAGACAAAACTGACCGACCCCTCACAGTGTTCAAGAGAGAACTATCAACATCAGAGGCCCGAGACTGTTCAACACGCTTCCGCTACACATAAGAGACAAAACTGACCGACCCCTCACAGTGTTCAAGAGAGAACTTGACAAACACCTCCAGAGGATACCTGATCAATCAGGCTGTGACTCATACGTCAGGCTGCGAGCAGCCGCGTCCAACAGCCTGGTTGACCAGTCCAACAACCAGGAGGCCTGGTCGACGACCGGGCCGCGGGGACGCTAAGCCCCGGAAGGACCTCAAGATAAGGTGACTGTTCCAGCAGACGCCAGGAGGGTATAACTAACACAATAACAACCTAACAACCGGCCATGATTGGCTTCAACATTCTCACAACTGCAACTAAATACAACAACAACAACAACAACACTCTACAACCCCCACGATGAGCTTAACTAGTTGTAGAAGTCCGTGTTAGTGTTGCTTTAAGACTCCTCGTGGTGTAAGGGGTAGTGCGTGAGTCCCGCGGCGACCCGAGACGAGAGTTAGAGTCCACTGCATGACTCCCAATCTTATCTCATACATTTATCACGCTATTATGGGTTCCTGTGGGGGGTTAATTAACTCATTAACCATCTCATAACACATCGTGTGGGGTAATTACTGAATTCCTTCTAGGTAAGCAATTAAGCCTTCTAGGTAAAGTAAGCCTTCTAATAAGCCTTCTAGGTAAGCAATTTAAGCCTTCTAGGTAAAGTAAGCCTTCTAATAAGCCTTCTAGGTAAGCAATTAAGCCTTCTAGGTAAAGTAAGCCTTCTAATAAGCCTTCTAGGTAAGCAATTTAGCCTTCTAGGTAAGCAATTTAGCCTTCTAGGTAAAGTAAGCCTTCTAGGTAAGCAATTTAGCCTTCTAGGTAAAGTAAGCCTTCTAGGTAAGCAATTTAGCCTTCTAGGTAAAGCCTTCTAGGTAAAGTAAGCCTTCTAATAAGCCTTCTAGGTAAAGTAAGCCTTCTAATAAGCCTTCTAGGTAAAGTAAGCCTTCTAATAAGCCTTCTAGGTAAAGTAAGCCTTCTAATAAGCCTTCTAGGTAAAGTAAGCCTTCTAATAAGCCTTCTAGGTAAGCAATTTACCCATGTAGTTAACTAGTTATATATAACGATCATTAGCCTACTCGCCGCCCACGATAGGTAAGGTTGGTTGGTACGTTAATAGTCAGGATAAACAGTTGTGTTTGTTACGGAGTGTTGATGGAGGGAAGGAGGGAGTTATCAAGGGGAAAGCGCCAAGCCATTACGACTATATAGCACTGGGAACGGAGTCAGGATAAGGATTTGGGATGGGACGGGGGGAAGGAATGGTGCCCAACCACTTAGACGGTCGGGGATTGAACGCCGACCTGCATGAAGAACATGTGGTGGGGACTACGCTTAGGTGGTCCTTATAACCCTTGTAGCCACAACCACGCACCTACAACCACACACCACAGTAACGTTCTACAACCACTGCTAATATTTACAACCTACAACCACACGTCACTTCTCTACTCTACAACCACCACAACCATAAACTACAACCATGAAACAACCACCTAAACACACACACACACACACACACACACACCCCACACACAGGGGCCTCGTAGCCTGGTGGATAGCGCGCAGGACTCTTAATTCTGTGGGGCGGGTTCGATTCCCGCACGAAGCAGAAACAAATGGGCAAAGTTTCTTTCACCCTGAATGCCCCTGTTACCTAGCAGTAAATAGGTACCTGGGAGTTAGTCAGCTGTCACGGGCTGCTTCCTGAGTTGTGTGTGTGTGGAGATTAAAGAAAAGTAGTTAGTAAACAGTTAGTAAACAGTTGATTGACAGTTGAGAGGCGGGCCGAAAGAGCAAAGCTCAACCCCCGCAAACACAACTAGGTGCGTACACACACACACACACACACACACACACACACACACACACACACACACACACACACACACACACACACACACACACACACACACACACACACACACACATTGCATCACACAACAAAACCATAGTATGAACGGCAACACTCCCCCCCCCCCTTCCCCTCACCCCATCCCCACCCCCTCTCCCCCCTCCCCCGCCCCCCCCCCCCAACACGTCAAGCAAGACACTTACACACAAGATGTCTGTCTTCCACTTACTGAAGACTAAAATTACTCACTAAAGTTGCAATTGAGAAAGGCAATTGGCCGATTTTGGTGTGTGTGTCTTGACCTGTTAGTATTTACCTATGTGTGCCTGCAGAATCGTGCTGTTAGCTCTTGGACCCTGCCTAACATTGTTGGTTGTCTAATGTACTGACTCTCGACCTATTCATATCTACCAGTATATATATATATATATATATATATATATATATATATATATATATATATATATATATATATATATATATATATATATATATACTGGAGCTGTATATATATATATATATATATATATATATATATATATATATATATATATATATATATATATATATATATATACTGGAGCTGTATATATATATATATATATATATATATATATATATATATATATATATATATATATATATATATATATATATATATATATAGCTCCCAAGACCCGCCATTTAGCTGTCGATAATCTGAAGCATTAACATTCGACTCCTTTACGCCCAATCATTGCTTCTTTTAAAAACTGCATCAGAAACTATCCTCTCCTTCAGTTCCAATGTTCCCCTGAGTATCTTCTATGCCGTAAACATGACTCCTCCTAACCCCGGTGTGTGTAGAGGGGAACCAGGACCAACCCGAGGGGGTTCCTAGCACTACCAGTGAGGAACCATCACAACATTACGGTTATGTTGGTGGAATTATCGTCATCTGACAATGGCTCGGTGGCTATTATTTTTAAGCAGCAGCAGCAGCACCCAGACGCCTGCTGCTAGTGGCATTCAACCTCACGTAGTCAGGCAGTGTTCTATGGTAATTTCTATCACATTTTCATCAGATGTATTTTTTGTGTTTGTTGATTTTGGGTTATGGGGTGAGGAGCGGTGATGTTTGACACCTCAGTTACTGCATTATTGTATTGTTGCTACAACCACTACAACAACCACACACAACCAACAACCACACATAACCACACAGACAACAAGCACAACAAACAAACCATAACAAGGTGGCTACACAGCACATCTACACGTCTTCACATCTCTCACACTCATCTTAGTCTCCAGCATCCGTCATTTTACCATACTGATCATCTCGTCTCCGTGAACTTCCTTCGAGGATCATAAATGTCGTGATCATGTCTTTCCATGTTCACCAGTCTCGTGTCCACCAGCGGCGCTACCTCCTGGTGTAGACCTCTGTGTTCAGTCTTGAGGCAAACCTCTCCAGTATTTCTAGCTTCAATATATAAGATCTAAATAAAAAAGTGGCGCTGCATATTCTAACAGTAGTCCCACGTAGGTTAGTGTGCAAGTAAGTCTTTGAAGATTGCCGTATCGGGTGATAAATAAGCCTATGCTATGTCTACTTCTCGCCTGTGTTAAGAAACAAAACACAGAAACTGAAAAAAAGTAGGAAAATAAACCCTATAACTATGATTTCAGGGCTCAACGTCCCCGCGGCCCGGTCCTCGACCAGGCCTCCTTTTCTGGCCCTTAGCTCCATCAAGGCACTAAAACTGTCAGAACAAAAATAATGAATAAACTTTTGCTCCGCTGAGATCAAACTTCACCTAATGGCGGCCATCTTTTTTGCTTATCTCTCCCAAAGTGTGATCAAAGTCCATTAAATGTCCCCAGAACTTTCACGGTAAATGGCCTTTACAAAAACCTATCTAAAGCCATTTTTATATATAATATTTTTTTGTGGGCGTGTGTGTGTTTTTTTTTAATTCTTAACTAACCTGGTGATTAATGAGCTCAGAGTCGCGGTCGTTACGATGGGTCGTGTAATTAGCGATGATCGCTTTAAAGGCGGTGTTGGGGGGGGGGGGGGGGACTTAATAGAAAACGGCTTGGAAGTGATCTTTATGGGAGACTGAAGAGAAAATATTCGTCCATTCGTGCAGCGAACATACATATATACTGTCTCTACATGTTTATATGTATTTCTCATTTTTCTTTTCTCTTGTATGACAAAATAAGATGAAAAAAACATCAGAAAACGTATACAAAATAAAAACTATTTTATATAAAAATACAAAAAAATTGACGCTACTGAAGAAATAAATCCCCAAACGTGACACAGAGACAGAAAATGGGAAGGAAAAGGGAGAACAAGAAAGCACAAACAAAAGAAAACGAAGCCGTTTGAAGGGGAGACTGCAAGGCCGCTCTTCAAGGGGCCCGGAATGAAATATGTATTTTGCAGTACGGAGTTGATAAGAATATTTTCAACAACTTCGGTCTCCGCCGCGGCTGTAAAATGTGGAGAGACGGAAATGATGGTGAAGGTGGTGGTGGTGATGGAGATGAGGGGCGGGGGAAGGGGGGGAGTGGTCCCACTTGAAGGGGGAGGTCCCTCTTGAAGGGGGAGGTCCCTCTTGAAGGGGGAGGTCCCTCTTGAAGGGGGAGGTCCCTCTTGAAGGGGGAGGTCCCTCTTGAAGGGGGAGGTCCCTCTTGAAGGGGGAGGTCCCTCTTGAAGGGGGAGGTCCCTCTTGAAGGGGGAGGTCCCTCTTGAAGGGGGATGTTATGGAAAATGGGAGAATGTTGTTGTTTAAGATTCGCTACCTGGAACAAAAAGTTCCAAGTAGCACGGGCTATGGTGAGCCCGTCAATGGGAGTAGACGAAGCTTGGGTTGTGGTAGTAATAGGATGTTGTGGTGGGGGTACTTACCTAGTTGTACTCATCTAGTTGATTTCTTACACAAGTTTCTAAAGCCAGTTCTTATGTTGGCCAATCGAGCATATGCTTGCGAGATGTCACCAGCAGAGTCCCACAGGGCTCTGTACTTGGACCCATCTTCCATCTTGTTTCTGGTATATGTAAACGATTTTCCGGAGGGTATAAACTCGTTCCTCTCAATGTTTGCTGATGATGCCAAAATTATGAGAAGAATCAAGACAGATGAACAAAGACAGAGACTACAGGATGACCTTTACAAACTGGAGGAAATGGTCTAGAAAATGGCTGCTTGAAAATGTTCAACTCAAGGAAAGTGTAAAGCAATGAAATTAGGCGAAGGGAGCAGAAGGCTGAACACAAGGTACCATCTGGGAGGTGAAATCCTGCAAGTCAAACAGAGAGAAAGATCTGGGGGTCGATATCACACCGAACCTGTCCCCAGAGGCCCACATCAAAAGGATATCATCAGCGGCATATGCTAGACTGGCCAACATAAGAACTGCATTTAGAAATTTGTGTAAGGTATCGTTCAGGACCCTGTATACCACTTATGTCAGACCAATCCTAGAATATGCAGCTCCAGCTTGGAGTCCATACCTAGTTAAACACAAGACAAAGTTAGAGAAGATTCAGCGGTATGCCACCAGGCTCGTCCCGGAACTGAGAGGAATGAGCTACGAGGAAAGGCTAAAGGAGCTGAACCTCACGTCCCTGGAAGACAGAAGAGTAAGGGGAGACATGATAACCACCTACAAAATTCTCAGGGGAATTGACAGGGTGGACAAAGACAAACTCTTCAGCACGGGTGGGACACGAATAAGGGAACACAGGTGGAGAATAAGTACCCAAATGAGCCACAGGGACGTTAGAAGGAACTTTTTCAGTGTCAGAGTAGTTAACGGATGGAATGCATTAGGCAGTGATGTGGTGGAGGCTGACTCCATACACAGTTTCAAGTATAGATATGATAGAGCCTAATAGGCTCAGGAACCTGTACACCAGTTGATTGACAGTTGAGAGGCGGGACCAAAGAGCCAGAGCTCAACCCCCGCAAGCACAACTAGGTATAGACACACACAGATATAACAAGTAGCATAATGTTAAACAGTCATTACATCAGACAGCCAACAGTTGCTAAGACAGCCCAGGAGCTAGCACCCGACCCTTGCCCACACCACAGGTGAATACATCTATTCCCCACCCCCACCCCCCCAACCCTCATAACAACCCAACCACCCAATTGCACTCCATTACCCCTGGCCAGCTTACAATACCTTCACCCCCCCCCCCTCCCCCTCCCACAAGGTGTGTTCGGGGCAGGAAGGAGCTACACTGCTATCGCCGACCGGGAAATAAATCGACCTTGTGACGCTGTGGAAATAATAGCTCCCCCGCGGCCCCGGGCGATGGAGATATAACAGAAATATACAGCCCTCCCCCCCCCCCCCCTGGTCGGGTTGTTGTTGTTGTTGTTGTTGTTGATGATGATGGTGAAATCACGTTAACGAATAACGTGATTTCTGTTATTAGTTTGATGTCAATATTAGACTGACAGAGAGAGAGAGAGAGAGAGAGAGAGAGAGAGAGAGAGAGAGAGAGAGAGAGAGAGAGAGAGAGAGAGAGAGAGAGAGAGAGAGAGAGAGACAGACACAGACAAAGAGACAGAGAGAGAAATCACAGAAACCATTTACAAAAAAATCAGACAATTAAACTGGGATCATAATTGCACCATTCTCGATTGTTTACAGCAATTACACCCCTCGGGGTAATTAAGTCGCTAACAACCCTGACAACAATTTCGCTTGTTACGTTATTATCATCCGCTACTTTTGTTCCTCTAATTGCCACGTTCGCTCCTTATTTTTTCAATTCTTTTCATCTTCTAAATAATCCATCGCATCTTCTTTGTGTTCAAAGTTCTATTCTCTTATAATTAAGAGGAAGAAAGCTTTACTAAGTTCCTTCCTCACAAGTTAAGTTTTTGATTTAATTTATATTCAATTACTTGAATTTTTGTTATTCTCAAAAATCTAAATTCACATCCTTTAAAATCATTATATTCAACCTGTTCATTATTCTGTTCAACCTGTTCATCGTTCTGTTCAACCTGTTCATTATGCTGTTCAACCTGTTCATTATTCTGTTCAACCTGTTCATCGTTCTGTTCAACCTGTTCATTATGCTGTTCAACCTGTTCATTATTCTGTTCAACCTGTTCATCGTTCTGTTCAACCTGTTCATTATGCTGTTCAACCTGTTCATTATTCTGTTCAACCTGTTCATCGTTCTGTTCAACCTGTTCATTATGCTGTTCAACCTGTTCATTATTCTGTTCAACCTGTTCATCGTTCTGTTCAACCTGTTCATTATTCTGTTCAACCTGTTCATCATTCTGTTCAACCTGTTCATTATTCTGTTCAACCTGTTCATCGTTCTGTTCAACCTGTTCATTATTCTGTTCAACCTGTTCATTATTCTGTTCAACCTGTTCATCGTTCTGTTCAACCTGTTCATTATTCTGTTCAACCTGTTCATTATTCTGTTCAACCTGTTCATTATTCTGTTCAACCTGTTCACTGATCTGTTCAACCTGTTCATTATTCAGTTCAACCTGTTCATCGTTCTATTCAACATTTCCATCTGTTCTGAGAAGTCATATGCCATTCTATTCTTAAATCGTTCAAGTCAGCTAATCTATTCATCTATTGCTGTATTCTGTCAATCAATCCATTATCCACGTCAATCAAATCATTCTATTATTTCTGTCGAACTTATTTTTCTTTTCTGTCCCCGTTTATTCTATTCTATCGTATATACACGTCCTATGAATCTATTATATGTATTCATCATATGGATCTATTCTGTACCTTTCATCCTACTGAGGTATGTCTATTCATCCTATGAATTTATTCGGTATATATACACACACACATGCTATATGTAAAACTGATGATCCAGAAGTTATGAGAAGAATCAAGACAGATGAAGATAGACAGGGACTACAGGATGACCTGGACAAACTGGAGGAATGGCTATGTCTTGAAAATGGCTACTAAAGTTTAACTCAAGAAAGTGTAAAGTAATGAAATTAGACGAAGGGAGCAGAAGGCTGAACACAAGGTACCATCTGGGTGGTGAAATCCTGCAGGAGTCAAGTAGAGAGAGAGAAAGATCTGGGGGTTGATATCACACCGAACCTGTCCCCAGCGGCCCATATCAAAAGGATATCATCAGCGGCATATGCCACATTGGTCAACATAAGAACTACCTTTAAAAACTTGTGTAAGGAATTATCCAGAATCTTGTATACAACATATGTCAGACCATTCCTGGAGAATGCAGCTTCAGCATGGAATTCATATCTCGGCAAGCGAAGGACTAAATTGGAGAAGGTTCGGAGGTATGCCACCAGACTAGTGCCCGAGCTGAGGGGTATGAGCTACAAGGAGAGACTACGGGAACTGTCGTCACGTCACGTCTCTGGAAGACAGAAGAGTTAGGGGAGACATGATCACCACATACAAGAATCTCAGAGGATTTGTTAAAGCAGATAAATACAGTTTGTTTATCACAAGGGGCACACGCACTAGGGGACACAGGTGGACAATGAGAACCCAAATGAGCCACAGGGACGTTAGAAAGAACTTTTTCAGTGCCAGAGTAGTTAACAGGTGGAATGCATTAGGCAGTGATGTGGTGGAGGCTGACTCCATACACAGTTTCAAGTGTAGATATGATAGAGCCCAATAGGCTCAGGAACCTGTACACCAGTTGATTGACAGTTGAGAGGCGGGACCAAAGAGCCAGAGCTCAACCCCCGCAAGCACAACAAGATGAGTATACACACACCTTAGCTGTCGGACTCCGTGTTATATGCTTCGGTCTCTGTGTCTTATTGTTACGCTCACTTGCTTACTCTCCCCTCCTCTCCCTCCCTCTTCTTCTCCCCCTCTCACGCCCCTCTCCTAAACCCTCCCCTCTATCTACTCAGTGACTGCGTCTTATCATGTTCTTATCGACGTATAAGGTGAGAGACGGAGGGAGGGAAGGTAGAGAGGGGAGTGAGGGGGGGGGGGTGAAGAGTGAGAGAACACTCGCAGCTCATTTGTTTCTTACCTGCGAACTTGATGACGTCACAGACCTGGGTTCACTCCGCCTTACAAACGCCTCAGTTAACCGACACAAATTCGTCAATATCAAAGCGCCATAATACTGACGTTTTCTATGCACCGGCCTGGATAGTTTAGGTCAGACTAGCGTAATCTAGATGCTCAATAGGTTAGACTTATTTAGCATATCTGAATGAGTTTGGCTGCGTATAAATAGGAGCTGCCTCGCGTATGTCTATAGCCACATGTAAATACACTCAGAAGGATTCTTTTGACGGTGTTGTGAGTTAGTGTGGGACACTAAGTGCTCACAGGAGCCACAGAGACGCGGAACAAGTCTGCATCAGATTATTAAAGAATTGGAATGCACTAACAAGTACACAGGTAGTTATGATCGAGCCCAATAGGCTCTGGGACTCCGTACATCTGTCAGATGATGGTTGACAAGGTGAACCCAACAGCTTATGCTTAGCCCCACACTAACACACACACACTCTCTCTCTCTCTCTCTCTCTTGCTAATAATTTAATCCACTACCCTGTTCCTGTCTTTAACCATATATTCCCTCTTTTATCACACATTGTCTTTGTTCCTGCTTCCTCCGTGTATGTCTCCCATTCCCCTCCCTTCCTTCCTTCCTGCCCCTTATTCTCCCCTTTCCTCCGAAGATATAAAGATTTTTTTTGTTATTATTCTTCCATCTCCATTCACCGAGAATACTCCTCCATTACCCCTTCCCTAGCGTCTATGGGGGAGATGGGGAGAAGAACGCTTGTCACATGTACAAAGTTGTTGTTGTTGTTATTGCGGTTCTTGTTGTGGATTGTATTTGTTTCGTTGTGACTGTTGTTGGTGTTCTTTTCTTGTTGCTGTTAGTGTGTAGTTGTTGTTATTGTTATTAAGAGTTACTGAGGAGATGGTGTTATGTTTCGGTCAGTTTAAGCATGTCTTAAACTCATTCTCTCCTTGTCTCTCACACTCCTCCTCGTCCCTCACCTCTACCCCTACTCCATCACCCCTCCTCCCCTACCCTCCACGGGGCCTCCCCTCGCCAACTTCCTGGGTTTTGGCGGGAGAATGGCGAGATGTTGGCGATACGTCGACTCTAGTGGCTACCCCCGGCGCCAAATTCACCGACTTCATTTTCAGAATTCTGCATCAACTTTCCCCAAGAATTCTCTCGTTCTCCATTTGGTGTATTGCTTCGTTCTCTCTTATCACCAGGGACGAAATAATTATATACTTGAAAAAGCCAATGAACTGAAGATTTCGTGGGTATACAATGTATTTGTGGAGTATCCCAAGAAAGAAAGAAATCTTGAGTCCGATACAGAAAACGAGAAGAAAAAAATAAATAAAAAGCCCGCGCACTACTCCCGCCAAAAAAATACGTATTGAATGACTGTATGCCGATATCCCGTTGGAACGTGTATACAAAGGCCAGACGGGGGTCTCATACACAATATACGAGACGGACAGACATTCGTTCAGAGAGAGACAGACACGCTTATTCGGCGTAAATAGCTTAGTTTCTCCCCACTATATCTCGTAATATTTTTAGAGAGTTTATTATACATAATTTATATATATATATATATATATATATATATATATATATATATATATATATATATATATATATATATATATATATATATATATATATATATGTCGTACCTAGTAGCCAGAACGCACTTCTCACCCTACTATGCAAGGCCCGATTTGCCTAATAAGCCAAGTTTTCCTGAATTAATATATTTTCTCTAATTTTTTTCTTATGAAATGATAAAGCTACCCATTTCATTATGTATGAGGTCATTTATTTTTATTGGAGTTAAAATTAACGTAGATATATGACCGAACCTAACCAACCCTACCTAACCTAACCTAACCTAACCTAACCTATCTTTACAGGTTAGGTTAGGTTAGGTAGCCGAAAAAGTTAGGTTAGGTAGTCGAAAAACAATTAATTCATGAAAACTTGGCTTATTAGGCAAATCGGGCCTTGCATAATAGGCTGAGAAGTGCGTTCTGGCTACTAGGTACGACATATATATATATATATATATATATATATATATATATATATATATATATATATATATATATATATATGTACGGCTACATAGCACCTAGTCCCCCGCCCTCTTGATTAACTTTAAGATAGCTTGACTTGTGGAAATAGGGCAGAGAAGAGGGGAGGGGAGATGAGCGCTGGGATGATGATGTGTAGGGGAGAATGAGGGGGAGAAGGGAGGTGGGAGAGAGGGGTTAGGATAGGGAGGGGGAGGGTGTGGCGATGAAAACAGATAGTAGATAGCAAATACAGAAGCCATCCCGTCCTCTGGGACAGAGCACCGCATTCTGACGTATAGATTCACTACGGCCAAAAAACGGTGTGCTAACAATCACAGAGGATCGCAAAAATTGACGTTCGCGATGACCTGTTTCCTATTGGTGGGTCCTCGGTTAGGTTTGGACAATTTAGTTCATCAGTTTAGTGACGTTTAGACGCTAGAGGACGGGCTGGCAGGATAGTTGACGGTATATGCAGAGAAGATAGTGAATGCAGCATAGGTGACTACATGCAGAGTAGTAGACAGTGTATGCATAGTAATAGACAGTATACACATGTTATTTTATATGCTATACTATATATGGTATAGTATATGCAACAAATAGACCGTATATGGAGAGCAGTATACAGTATGTGGAAAATGGTACACAGTATCCGCAGAGTAATTGTACAGTATATGCAGGATGGGGACTTGTATTACCACTGCTACCTTATTCACTCTTGTGTTGATGATATCCTCATAATGCATCCGGAGTCTACCAGTGTAGACTGCCCATCACATGCCTCTGTATGACTAACCATCCTGTGTGATGGGGATTTTTTAGCATCACCTAGTTAGCTTTTTTGACACATTGTACTCCACTTCATATAGTCTAGGGTAGCTGCACTAATGCAGATGTACCTCATATCTTAATAAAAAAAAAATAGAAATTGTTGACTCCCAACGACCTGAAAGTACTAGTATAAAAAGCTATGATATGTTCTGATCCGAAACCTACATCTATGGGCAGCACAAAACGTCCACTAGACTGTGCGACACAGTGGTTGCAAGGATCAGGTTGGGTTACCGTTACCTGTGGCAGGTGGTGACGGGTCTCCCAATCCTGAGCACTCCAGTTGCAAACTCTGTGAGCAGGAACTACGGCATGATCTCCCGCACTACATCACTGAATGCCCAGTTATTAGACCTTTCAGACCAGTTGGCATGAGGTACTTTGCAAATACTTGCACAATGAAATCACATTAAGAAAATCACCAGGAGCCATGAGGAAGATTCGAACCCGGTTTACTTGGTACTCGCAAGCTAGCGCACCAGACCACCACACCACCACCTGTCATTATCTTCTCATTTCTCCCGGTTTCTTTCTCTCTTTCCCTAACCCCCCCCCCCCCCCACCCCGTCATTTCCTCTCTACACCTATCTTCCCAACATCCCTCCCTCTCTCCCCCTATGCCTCCTCCATCATCTCTCCACCATTCTCCCTCTCTACTTCTATCTCATCATACATCCCACTCTCTTTTCTCTCTTCCACCCTCCTCTTTATCTCAGAAAAATTATATAATGAAAACTTAAAACTTACAAATAAATCTACGGACATAGCAACCATTATTTCAGATTTTACTCCTTGAAAATCTCACAGAGAGGGAGAGGGAGTTTAGGTACCGATATTTCTCAAAGTGTGGCACCGGGGCCGACCCCGCCTGGCCTATGACACTCCCATACCCCATATGCTTCATGTCTCAAAGTGGGGTAAGGTTAGCCTCAAGCATCTGGCTTCCTACGTTGGACAAACAGACCAACATTCTCTTATATAGATTTATCACTCTCTGTATGTGCCACCTGGACTACATAACTGTGCCACCTGGACTACATAACTGTGCCACCTGGACTACATAACTGTGCCACCTGGACTACATAACTGTGCCGCATGGACTACATAACTGTGCCGCATGGACTACATAACTGTGCCGCATGGACTACATAACTGTGCCACCTGGACTACATAACTGTGCCGCATGCACTACATAACTGTGCCGCATGGACTACATAACTGTGCCACCTGGACTACATAACTGTGCCACCTGGACTACATAACTGTGCCACCTGGACTACATAACTGTGCCACCTGGACTACATAACTGTGCCACCTGGACTACATAAACAAACCCCCCCCCCCCACCGGATACACACCCGAGGCTCCTCATTAGTGACATCCGCGCCTCTGACGTCTGGTCACAAAGATCTCTACTTTCTCCCTTCTCCTCCTCATCCCTGAGCTCTTCTTCATCTATTCTACTTCTTCCCATTCATTCCCCCACATATTTCCCTTCCTCCCTATTTTTTTTATTTCAACTCATTCGCTTTCTTCTCAATTCTTTCTCCTCTCCCTATTTCTTCTTCCCTCTCCTACAGCTTAGAGCTGTGGGTTCACCTACCGGAATCCAGTCTAGCGTAGTATACCCTAATCCAAACAAAATCTAAAGATATACAATTTTAACAGAAAACGTGTTGTGAAACATTTTGTTTTCATAGATAAGAATTTTGTAGGTGAAGTGTACTACTCAACATTGTGTACTTAGCACTGAACCTTCCACATCGCTGTTGCTTGCTTGGGAGGTCGCTCTAAAGGTCATTACTGCCAACCTTAGATACAATCTTTTTCTTCATTTTCTTCTTAACTTCGGGTCATCAGTAAATTATTTAAAGCCTATCCACCTCTGGAGGGTTATTAAGGCCACCCAAAACAGGTTACTGACCAACGAGCAGAATACTGCAGGCATTAACATAGTCGGACACGAGAGAACACTTTTGAGGCCGAAAAGTGCGACACATCTTTCAGTGTAAATATACTTTGTGCTGTGTGTGTGATTTAAGACCTATCAACCACAGGAGGCTTGTTAAGGTCTCCGGAAGAGTATATCATGTGTTAGTTATAGCAGACCTATAACGGTCTTATATAGAACAAAGAGCTACATGGTCTCTGAGAGAGCACATGGACCAGGCCTACCTATGTCTAGACCCCAAGCCAAGTCTTCCCAGAACAGAGAGCTTGCTGGACCAGCAAGATATCAACCATTTCGTCATATTCTACACAAGGGAGACGTCCGTACCAGGATATGTAAATAAATCCAATAAGCTTATCATGGTAATACACTAAAATTAATCAATATAACCAATATTTACGTGTTTACCCAAATACGTTTCGGGTTGACTGGTGGGCGGAGGGTTCCATCAGTCACCACCACCAGCTGACTCTCACCACAGCATTCAAGCTACTCGATCTTTAGCCGGTTTAATACCCGTATACTTTTGTATGGTGGTATAAACTAAATATAAAAGTGTATATAGCCACACAGTTTTAAGTGAACTAAGTGTATTGAGAACCTTATAGTTACATAAAGAGCAGTGAGGTGGACAAACAGCTACAGCCACACCAGTCGATGAAGCCAGACGCCATTACACTAAATCATCACTTCATAAGCTAAATACATATAAATACAGTCCATTCACAAGTATTAAGTAAGTAATAAATACAATCTCTTGAATTAATAGTCAAATCAACCACCGGTAGATGCCTCCACATTTGGCACCGGGATTTCTACACTAAGACTGTTTAAGGGACGGTTTGTGATTCATTATTTTGGTCAGGGATCCTTGCTAAGATGTCTGTGTGTCACTAATTGTATCTGCTACACGAATTTGGTTATGCCATGAGCTCTTCAGCCAACCTCCGTAAGTCAAAGACAATTACCCCACTAAACTAATTATAACTGGGTTAACTAATATTTAAAAGGTGTACTGCAATTGTTTAAAAATGTAATATATTCTTTGCAATAAATAAATTCACATCAATAAAGTTGTTATCAGTTTAAAATTATTAATATATGACAAGATATTGGAATTAAAAGGTTAGCCTAATAAGAATATATAACCGGTATCTTGTGCATGCGCAATATAATTACATTTAATGTGACTATCAAGTACTAAGATTGATTTATTCAGCAGGTAAATGAGAGCAGCAGCCTTACTGTTGTGCCTCAGTAGCACAAAGCTCTCCCATCACAGACAGGCTCCAGGAGACACAGAAATATATCATTACTTCAACAATTAATTTAGCAGCTAAGGATATACTGTTTATTTATTGTTATCTGTTAAGTTAGTAGTCTAGTACTTTGAATCCTAAGAATTATATTTTCAATGTACATATACTGTGGAAGTCTGTAAATTACACATTTGATAATAAAACAAATCTATACCTATGAATACACACAGAAATAACAATAGCGTATATATCAAATGAACAAATCCGCAAGGGATTTGTTCTGAGAACATCCCGTGCGTAGGTTCGAACCCTCATCACGGCCCTTGTGGATTTGTTTATACTTATGAATGCTCTACGTTCATCAACATTAGACCAACTGAAATCTAATTCAGAACCCGTTTCCCGTTTTCTTCGTCTTAAATATTGAGCGAGACATTTGCCAGACATACAGCGTCTTTCTACAATTATTAAACATGACACTTACGGATAATTCATCTGAGGTTTACATTCGTTAAGGATTCCGGCGGATACCTTACTCCAGATCTGGCATGTCTAACTGGAGTATTGCCAACCGGACAATTGTATTAATACACATGTGTCATTTTTTGACACATGGGGAAAAGTTTTTGGTTTAGGCCTGAGTGAGGTGATGGGGAAATGTGAAGTGAGGAATGACGGGAAGGAAAAACTGAGGCTTCAAGTGATACTGAGGGAAATTATGGAGAGGTGAAATTATGTGCGGGGGATGGGATGTTTGGGGGAGAGAATGTAGGGAATGGGGAGCTATGGGGAAGGGAGGATGCAGCGGAGGGGTGCTGTGGGGAGGGGAGGGGGTGTAGGGGATTGGGTGCTAACAGGGGAGTATATGTATAGGCGTTCAGGTGCTGTGGGGAGGAAACTATACAGCGGTTCGGGTGCTGTGGAAGGGTAAGGAAGTAGGGGTTGTGGAGCTGTGGGGAGAGGAGGGGGATGGAGAGGGTTGAGGTACTGAGGGGGAGGGGGAGAGTGTGGGGTGCTATAGTGAAGGGGGAGCGGGAGCAAGGGTTGGGGTGCCACGAGGGGAGGATGTAAAGTTTAGTGTGCTGAGGAGAGGGAAGGAAGTAGGAAAAATCCAACAGGGCTGTGAGGGGGGGGCGCGAACCTGCGACCCCAGCATTGCAAGCCGCATACTCTACCACTAGACCACCGGGACTTATCACAGTCATACCACCGGGTTTATACTGTCCAAGTTGTTACGTATGATCCACAAGCACCCGGGTGGAAGGGCAGAGTGGTCCTACAAGCCCTGCTGGAGCCTCTCATTGATATCTATCATATATGTGTGTTTATGGAAGTAGGGGGCGTTAGGGTGTTGTGGGAGGGTGTAGGTGTACCGTGGGGAGGGGAAGAGGGGGAGGATTTAAACCCTCAGTATACCTCTCTACACTAGGGGGTATACCCAAGGCATACAAAGGAGTCTTCTCTCCTACTGAGGAGAGAATATAAAACGATTCTAGAATCCCTTTGCATTCTTTTTTACACAATTTTACTGAAGTATTGAAGTATTTCATAGGCTTCCTCCTCCTCCTCCTCCATCACCTCCTATACTCTTTCCGTGTTCCTTAAATTGTTCTTCCTTTGTTCTTGTCACCATTGTTGATAATTAATAAAAGTTATTTGATTTCCTCACAGGTATATAAAGTTTAGAGTAAAATACAACTATATTTGACTTATTCGTATTATGATTATTATTATTATTAATTCATGCAATTTGCTTCTATGGTAAAAGTTCTTATATATAACAACAAATGGGCAACATTAAACCATGGGGAAAATTAAACCATGGGCAGCACTAAATCATGGGCAGCATTGTGTTAATCTATGCCATTACCAGGGGAACCATTAATGAAGTGATTCGGTAGTTAAGAAGTAGTAGGGGGTGGTTTATAAGGCGTGACAGATCACCAGTAAGATATACGACCCTGAGGGACCACAGCGGGACGACACACACACACAAGAGGTACACACCACTAACATTATGGTCACGGGCTCGCCATAGCCCGTGCTACATGGACATTTCGTTCCGACTTGCTAAATCTAAAACAACAACAACAACAACATTATGGCCAGCACCAGACAAACCTATCTCATTTGGTGCTCGGCCTAAGGCCTATATCCACCTCTGGAGGGTTATTAAGATCACCACAAGAGTATACTAACCAAAGAGTATTATTATTATGCCCTAGATATAGTTTATAATCAAGGTAAACTAACAACGTATATTCATTAATGGTGTAAAGCTCTCTTTGCACGAATGTTATATTTTGTTAAATTATCTAAGTGAGCGCTAGGCTAGTGTGGCAGTTTAGCGCTAAAACTCAAAAATATCCTCCGGGGCCCACATATCGTATCCATTAAAATTGTTCTAAGGTCAGAAATGAATGGGATCGATCAATACATTGTCTTAATGGTGTGACACACATGCAAGCCCCCAACCATTACCGTAAGGTATTGATCGATCCCATTAATTTCTGACGGTAGAACAGCATTAATGGAGACGATAACATGGAGCCTATTTTGAGTTTGTTTTAGCGCTAAACTGCCATACTAGCCTAGCGCCCATTTAGAGACCATTTTGAGGGGGGTGTATGGGAGGGTCACCAGCTCCCCCTCAGGAAACCATTAACCTGTTGGCCGCAAATATTGACTCATTACAAGGCATTTTCACTTGCCTTCTGACGCGGAAATGATCACTCTTGATGCCCCGGTGTTTGGTGTGTTCAAGTCTATGGCTGTTATGACTTGATAAGAGAACACACACGAGAACACCGTCAATAAGAGAACACCGCCAATAAGAGAACACACGAGAACACCGCCAATAAGAGAACACATGAGAACACCGTCAATAAGAGAACACCGCCAATAAGAGAACACACGAGAACACCGCCAATAAGAGAACACATGAGAACACCGTCAATAAGAGAACACCGCCAATAAGAGAACACACGAGAACACCGCCAATAAGAGAACACACGAGAACACCGCCAATAAGAGAACACACGAGAACACCGCCAATAAGAGAACACACGAGAACACCGTCAATAAGAGAATACACACACAAGAACACCACCAATAAGAGAACACACACACAAGAACACCGCCAATAAGAGAACACACACGAGAACACCGTCAATAAGAGAACACACGAGAACACCGCCAATAAGAGAACACACACGAGAACACCGCCAATAAGAGAACACACACGAGAACACCGCCAATAAGAGAACACACACGAGAACACCGCCAATAAGAGAACACACACGAGAACACCGCCAATAAGAGAACACACACGAGAACACCGCCAATAAGAGAACACACACGAGAACACCGCCAATAAGAGAACACACACGAGAACACCGCCAATAAGAGAACACACACGAGAACACCGCCAATAAGAGAACACACACGAGAACACCGCCAATAAGAGAACACACACGAGAACACCGCCAATAAGAGAACACACACGAGAACACCGCCAATAAGAGAACACACACGAGAACACCGCCAATAAGAGAACACACACGAGAACACCGCCAATAAGAGAACACACACGAGAACACCGTCAATAAGAGAACACACGAGAACACCGTCAATAAGAGAACACACACGAAAACATCGCCAATAAGAGAACACACACGAGAACACCGTCAATAAGAGAACACACACGAGAACATCGCCAATAAGAGAACACACATGAGAACACCGTCAATAAGAGAACACACATGAGAACACCGTCAATAAGAGAACACACACATGAGAACACCGCCAATAAGAGAACACACACGAGAACACCGCCAATAAGAGAACACACACGAGAACACCGCCAATAAGAGAACACACACGAGAACACCGCCAATAAGAGAACACACACGAGAACACCGCCAATAAGAGAACACACACGAGAACACCGCCAATAAGAGAACACACACGAGAACACCGCCAATAAGAGAACACACACGAGAACACCGCCAATAAGAGAACACACACGAGAACACCGCCAATAAGAGAACACACACGAGAACACCGCCAATAAGAGAACACACACGAGAACACCGCCAATAAGAGAACACACACGAGAACACCGCCAATAAGAGAACACACACGAGAACACCGCCAATAAGAGAACACACACGAGAACACCGCCAATAAGAGAACACACACGAGAACACCGCCAATAAGAGAACAGGGACTTGTGTTTTGGTCCAGTTTATTTTTTTCATAAATGTCGTTTATTAGTTTTTCTGACATCTAAAAAGTCTATTTTATTACTATTTTAAAATTAACGTAAGTCAAATAACGAAAATTATAGTATAGGATTATAGAGAATGTTTTTTTTTTGTTTAATTATTAAAAAAATTATTCGCGATAGGCTTTCACGCTTTCACTGCGCATGCGCGACCTGCCAATGTCACAGTAAATATTCTGATTTACATTTGTAATTTAGCGTTCCATTACTGTTGCTAAATAAAGTATAAATATTTTATTAGTTAATACAAATAGTGCAAGAGTATTATACATTAGTGAAAATATATAATGGTTGTAAGATATTTATCCCTTGTGTGTGTGTTCGGTTGGCGGTGTGTCCACTCACAGGATGAGTGACGCTGTCCAATACTGTCACTATGGCGGTGTGTCCACTCACAGGATGAGTGACGCTGTCCAATACTGTCACTATGGCGGTGTGTCCACTCACAGGATGAGTGACGCTGCCCAATACTGTCACTATGGCGGTGTGTCCACTCACAGGATGAGTGACGCTGCCCAATACTGTCACTATGGCGGTGTGTCCACTCACAGGATGAGTGACGCTGCCCAATACTGTCACTATGGCGGTGTGTCCACTCACAGGATGAGTGACGCTGCCCAATACTGTCACTATGGTGGTGTGTCCACTCACAGGATGAGTGACGCTGTCCAATACTGTCACTATGGCGGTGTGTCCACTCACAGGATGAGTGGCGCTGCCCAATACTGTCACTATGGCGGTGTGTCCACTCACAGGATGAGTGGCGCTGCCCAATACTGTCACTATGGCGGTGTGTCCACTCACAGGATGAGTGGCGCTGCCCAATACTGTCACTATGGCGGTGTGTCCACTCACAGGATGAGTGGCGCTGCCCAATACTGTCACTATAGCGGTGTTTCCACTCACAGGATGAGTGACGCTGCCCAATACTGTCACAATGGCGGTGTGTCCACTCACAGGATGAGTGACGCTGCCCAATACTGTCACAATGGCGGTGTGTCCACTCACAGGATGAGTGACGCTGCCCAATACTGTCACTATGGCGGTGTGTCCACTCGCAGGATGAGTGGCGCTGCCCAATACTGTCACTATGGCGGTGTGTCCACTCACAGGATGAGTGGCGCTGCCCAATACTGTCACTATGGCGGTGTGTCCACTCACAGGATGAGTGGCGCTGCCCAATACCGTCACTATGGCGATGTCTCCACTCACAGGATGAGTGACGCTGACCAATACTGTCACTATGGCGATGTCTCCACTCACAGGATGAGTGGCGGTGCCCAATACTGTCACTATGGCGGTGTGTCCACTCACAGGATGAGTGGCGGTGCCCAATACTGTCACTATGGCGGTGTGTCCACTTACAGGATGAGTGGCGCTGCCCAATACTGTCACTATGGCGGTGTGTCCACTCACAGGATGAGTGGCGCTGCCCAATACTGTCACTATGGCGGTGTGTCCACTCACAGGATGAGTGGCGCTGCCCAATACTGTCACTATGGCGGTGTGTCCACGCACAGGATGAGTGGCGCTGCCCAATACTGTCACTATGGCGGCGTGTCCACTCACAGGATGAGTGGCGCTGCCCAATACTGTCACTATGGCGGTGTGTCCACTCACAGGATGAGTGGCGCTGCCCAATACTGTCACTATGGCGGTGTTTCCACTCACAGGATGAGTGACGCTGCCCAATACTGTCACAATGGCGGTGTGTCCACTCACAGGATGAGTGACGCTGCCCAATACTGTCACAATGGCGGTGTGTCCACTCACAGGATGAGTGACGCTGCCCAATACTGTCACTATGGCGGTGTGTCCACTCGCAGGATGAGTGGCGCTGCCCAATACTGTCACTATGGCGGTGTGTCCACTCACAGGATGAGTGGCGCTGCCCAATACTGTCACTATGGCGGTGTGTCCACTCACAGGATGAGTGGCGCTGCCCAATACCGTCACTATGGCGATGTCTCCACTCACAGGATGAGTGACGCTGACCAATACTGTCACTATGGCGATGTCTCCACTCACAGGATGAGTGGCGGTGCCCAATACTGTCACTATGGCGGTGTGTCCACTCACAGGATGAGTGGCGGTGCCCAATACTGTCACTATGGCGGTGTGTCCACTTACAGGATGAGTGGCGCTGCCCAATACTGTCACTATGGCGGTGTGTCCACTTACAGGATGAGTGGCGGTGCCCAATACTGTCACTATGGCGGTGTGTCCACTTACAGGATGAGTGGCGGTGCCCAATACTGTCACTATGGCGGTGTGTCCACTTACAGGATGAGTGGCGCTGCCCAATACTGTCACTATGGCGGTGTGTCCACTTACAGGATGAGTGGCGGTGCCCAATACTGTCACTATGGCGGTGTGTCCACTTACAGGATGAGTGGCGGTGCCCAATACTGTCACTATGGCGGTGTGTCCACTTACAGGATGAGTGGCGCTGCCCAATACTGTCACTATGGCGGTGTGTCCACTCACAGGATGAGTGACGCTGCCCAATACTGTCACTATGGCGGTGTGTCCACTTACAGGATGAGTGGCGCTGCCCAATACTGTCACTATGGCGGTGTGTCCACTTACAGGATGAGTGGCGGTGCCCAATACTGTCACTATGGCGGTGTGTCCACTTACAGGATGAGTGGCGCTGCCCAATACCGTCACTATGGCGATGTATCCACTCACAGGATGAGTGGTGCTGCCCAATACTGTCACTATGGCGATGTGTCCACTCACAGGATGAGTGGCGCTGCCCAATACCGTCACTATGGCTTTGTGTCCACTTACAGGATGAGTGACGCTGCCCAATACCGTCACTATGGCTTTGTCTCCACTCACAGGATGAGTGGCGCTGCCCAATACCGTCACTATGGCGATGTCTCCACTCACAGGATGAGTGGCGCTGCCCAATACCGTCACTATGGCGGTGTGTCCACTCACAGGATGGGTGACGCTGCCCAATACCGTCACTATGGCTTTGTCTCCACTCACAGGATGAGTGGCGCTGCCCAATACCGTCACTATGGCGATGTCTCCACTCACAGGATGAGTGGCGCTGCCCAATACCGTCACTATGGCGGTGTGTCCACTCACAGGATGAGTGGCGCTGCCCAATACCGTCACTATGGCGATGTCTCCACTCACAGGACGAGTGACGCTGCTCAATAAACTCGCCCCTCGGGGCAGGACAAAATGAACAAATCCATAACAGATAATTACAAATGTATTTTCCCTACGAGTCAATTAGCGTCACTTTAGTCCCGTGAGTAAACTAACCTCACGACCTCGTTAGTAATTAGTGAAGACCCAAACTACCCAGTAATAGCGGCCAGTTGATGAAATAAGCAAATAGGGTAATTAGGCAATTGGCTGCACTTGTTCACTCCGGATAAGTAAAGTGAGTCATTATAACCTTAGTGCTTGTTTGAGGAAGGGATGAGGGGGGGGGGGAGGGAGTAAGGTAAGACCTTATCATTAGTTGTAATTAAAGCAACGTAATATAGGTAAGTTTAATTAAATAAAAACGACGCAGAACTATAAAATATATTCTTTTTGATTATTGTATATTGATATTAAATAGCAATCGAGACAATAATATTCTTATAAACTTTAAACTCTTAAAGATATATATTATATATATATATATATATATATATATATAATGTGTGTGTGTATAGCCTATATATAGGCTATTTTATTATTACGACATACATAGCCTATTTTATTACCTTATATTTTAATTTAAAATGTCAACACAACAATTTTATTTTCCTTTAAGCCTTCTTATTTATTTTATTTTTTATTTTTACGTAAATAAGTTTTCGGAAAATTGTTACGAAAATATTTTGTACAATCTTTTCGACAAACCATTTACATGGTACAATTTATACTCTCCAGTGTGTTGGATTGTTGATAACAACCACAACGGTCCAAACGAAGTCGTTCATCAATTTGTCTTAATCCGTTCCTTCCCTCAGTCTTATCCCAGCTCCTTGACCTCATTCCTAGCTCTTAGTCTGTCCTCATTCCTAGCTCTTAGTCTGTTCTCATTCCTAGCTCTTAGTCTGTCCTCATTCCTAGCTCTTTGTCTGTCCTCATTCCTAGCTCTTTGTCTGTCCTCATTCCTAGCTCTTAGTCTGTCCTCATTCCTAGCACTTAGTCTGTTCTCATTCCTAGCTCCTAGTCTGTCCTCATTCCCAGCTCTTGGTCTGTCCTCATTTCCAGCTCTTGGTCTGTCCTCATTCCTAGCTCTTAGTGTGTTCTCATTCCCAGCTCTTAGTCCGTACTCTTATCACAGCGCTTACTCCAGCGGTTAGAGTCTGGCGTCATATCCCATCTCTGTCTCCTCATATCCCTCTCAAGAGCTATATAGTCATAATGGCTTGATAAGTAACCTTTATCTTCTTAGGCTTTCAAAATTAGTGTCCATTTTAGTTCTGTCGACCAGGTTAATGTTGATATATGCTGGCCAATATTTATTTGTAAGAATTATATGTAAAATAATATTTACTTAATATTATTTTAAAGTTTTGAGTGGCACGATCTTTTTTACTCTATAAATGCAATCAAACTTTGTTTAAGTTTATTCTCGATACCATTGCTAAGTCTGTTGTTAATATTTTTGTTAATACTTTGTTTAGATATGGAATTATGTAGCCTAGTCCATTCCTGTTTTTTTTTTTTCGTATTGCGAAAAGTTTGAATTCCGTGTCGCAGCGAATGACTATTTTGTTTCAAACTCTGAATCCCACAATCCCGTTAATTAGATTAGATTAGATTTTTTTATTCAGGTAAAGGTAGACACATTGAAGATGAGTTACAAACATGATGTTGGATTTAAAGATAGAGCTAGCACATACAATACCTAAAGCCACTAGTACACACACACAGCGTTTCGGGCTTCGAGTTAATGGCGTTTGGCTTGCATTAATTAATGTCTTCAAGGCTTGAGTGTGGAGGGGGGGGGGGGGGGGGGGGGGGGGGAGGGGGGGGGGTGTAGGCACACACCAGTTCCCCCCCCCCCCCCCATAATGGTGGCCGTGTTGTGTGTGTGCGCAAATTACCAGCGCTGGCCGTAATAACGTAGGCTGAACCACTTACTCCAGCGCCGCCCTCCCAGACCCCGAGACATCAACGCACTCTCCACAGTCCGCATTAACCCTCTAGGTCGTGCGGCGGCTCAGCCTCGCATCGCCTCAACTTTTCCCATTCATTTTCGCTCGGTTCTACCGCGTTAAGAGAACCGGCGTCCGAAGCTACGGAGGAAGGGATGAAATAGTGTCAGCGAGGGCGGGTCTATAACGGCCACCCCCGTATATGGTGTATCATCACTCAATGAACAGCCCATTACAGCCTAGGATTGAATAATGTTTTCGTGGCCTCATATTTTGGCCTTTAGAAGGGCAAATGTAATCCTTAACGACGGTTTATTTATTTTTTTGGTGTTAAATCTCATTTCCGTCCAGTGGGAATTACATACACCGGTTATATATGTGTTTCTGAATGCGTTTGCTTCCCGCTTATGGGCTGGGAAAAGTGGGTCAGGCAGATCAAACGCGAATGTTTTCCGCCGCAGAGTTGTGGCGCGTGGTGGCCGCCTGGATGTCAACAAACATGAATCAGAGATTACATAGATAAGGCGATAACCAAGGGGGAGAGAGAGGGGGGGGAGGAGGAGGAGGAAGAGGGAAAGAGAGGATAGGGTAGGGGGTGGTGAGGGAAAATGAAAGGATAGAGAGAGAATGGGGAAAGTTAAGGCAGCTATGAAAAGCTTCCCCGCGACCCCTAACAAGGTGTAAGGTAAGGCATAGAGAGATGAAGGAGATAGGAAAATAGGTGGGCGGGGAGAAAGGATTAAAGAAGCCGGAAGAATTGATGATAATATCATCAACACGATATTGATAATAATATCAACAAGAGACGAGATGATGAACTAGATGATTGGTGAGACAACAGTCCTTACCTTAGACAGTTTACCTGTCTGTGTCTTTGGAGAAGGCAGAGCTGTAGCTCCTGGTGCCCCACTTACGATCTTACCTCATAACTGAGGTGCCGATGATTCTGATGATGGAGCATGCAGCCCCTCCCCCCTTACCCATTAGCTTCTAACGACCGTTAAATTACCTTAACAACATTGCGGGGAAACCACTTGAGGCCGTAACACCAATTTAACTCATAACCACCTTAACAAGTTGACAGGAACAACAGAATAACGGAAACTAAGCTGCCTCGTATCTCCCAATAGCAGCGCCCTCTCTGAAACCAATTTAAGGTTTCGGCAGTTAACTACTAACTAACTTTAGCTAACTAACTTAGCTACTAGCCAAAGTTAGGTACTAACTAACTTTGGGAGGATATTTATATCCACCTAAACTCATCGATATATGTGTGTGTAGCCTGCGCTTGAAACACTCACAGTGATCTCCGCTTATTATACTGCCCGGTAATTTGTCCCACAGGGCAAGAGTGTTATTAGTGAGGTTGAGCTGGGGGTCAGGGGTCAATGGTTGGGGTCAGAGGTCAGCGGTTGGGGGTCAGGGGTCAACAGTTCTTAAAGGTGAAAGGGGTTCTTAACCTTTTTACAACTACACAACCTCAGTGGATAACCCAATGTGTCCCCTCACCCCTTCCCTTGCCCCTCACCCTCACCATCACCCTCACCATCACCCTCACCCTCACCATCACCCTCACCATCACCCTCACCATCACCCTCACCATCACCCTCACCATCACCCTCACCCTCACCATCACCCTCACCATCACCCTCACCATCACCCTCACCATCACCATCACCCTCACCATCACCCTCACCATCACCCTCACCCTCACCATCACCCTCACCCTCACCATCACCCTCACCATCACCATCACCCTCACCCTCACCCTCACCATCACCCTCACCATCACCCTCACCATCACCCTCACCCTCACCCTCACCATCACCCTCACCCTCACCATCACCATCACCCTCACCCTCACCCTCACCATCACCCTCACCATCACCCTCACCCTCACCCTCACCATCACCCTCACCATCACCCTCACCCTCACCCTCACCATCACCCTCACCATCACCCTCACCATCACCCTCACCCTCACCCTCACCATCACCCTCACCCTCACCATCACCCTCACCCTCACCATCACCCTCACCATCACCCTCACCATCACTTCCCAAGTACCAGGAAGACTCAGAGTATGTCAGGAGCTGGTCCTATTAACTTACAGACCAGACCACCTGTCAGAAAGGTAGAGGGATTTCATCATATAAGCTCCCAGCGTAGCCCATTACGCCACGAACACGCAAGGCACCTCCAACCAGTCACATTCTTCACACACACTGACGCAACCAGTCGCGAAACCTGTACATCTTTCCGAAATGCTTTGTTTACATTTATTAAAGCACTTCATGAGCTTTGTAAATATTACAACCCAAGGTTATTATTGTTGTAAACAACCTCTTAGTGCCTATATATATATATATATATATATATATATATATATATATATATATATATATATATATATATATATATATATATATATATATATAAACAATTAAGGGAAGTATTATAGTATAGTACAGTGTTGGTTAACACTGTACTCAATCCTTCCATCTCTCCTTCCCTCACTATCCCTCACTCCTCTCCCCTTCTGTCCCATTAATGAAGCGCAATGAGGGAGGAGGGTAAGAAGTGAGGGTGAATGGAGGGAGTGATGGGAGGGAGTGATGGGAGGGAGTGATGGGAAGGGGGATGATGGGAGGGGGGTGATGAGATGGGATGATGAGTAGAGTGATGGGCATGATAGATAGTGAGAGCAGTGATGGTGATTGATGTGGAGGCGGACGTTGAAGGGTATGGGTGGTAGTTGTGGTAGTGGTCGTAGTAGTGGTGGTAGTTGTGGTAGTGGTCATAGTACTGGTGGTAGTTAAGGTGTTGATGGTGGTAGTTATGGTGGCAGCATTACTAATGGTGGTTCACCGCCAATATTGAGCTTATCGGTAAATAATATATGTAATTGTTTGGAAGGAAACGAGGTGATGGAAAAGAAGAAGGAAGATGAGAATTGGGAAAAGGAGGCACAAGGAAGCAAGATGAAAAATGGAAAAGATATAATGGAATAGGAACATATAACACGTAGCTAATAGCAATAGTGAGAGAGAGAGAGAGAGAGAGAGAGAGAGAGAGAGAGAGAGAGAGAGAGAGAGCACAGAACACAGAACACACTACACAGTACACAGTACACACTACACAGTACACAGTACACAGAACACACTACACAGTACACAGTACACAGTACACACTACACAGTACATAAAACACAGAACACAGTACACACTACACAGTACACAGTACACACTACACAGTACACAGAACACAGTACACACTACACAGTACACAGTACACAGTACACAGTACACAGAACACACTACACAGTACACACCACACAGTACACAGTACACAGTACACACTACACAGTACACGGTACACAGTACACTTACCGTTAAGTAGTGACGAAACACCTTTCTCCCTGACCAGTGATGACTCTGCCAAAGACACAAGCGGTAGTTACTATTGGACATCCTCGTTACCAACCACACAATTATACACCAAGGGTAGATATATCTACCACAGACAATTATCTCCGGTAGATATATCTACCACATATCTACGCTTATAAACCGTTATAATAACACAGCCAATAATGAATACAGAGATTAATATGAGCGTCGCTGCGGTTGGGCACTACCACTACTGCAACTATTATTAATATAACTACCACCACTACTACTACCACTACTAATACAACTACCACAACTACAACCATCTCAGATTAACCCGTACCTTCGACAACAGCCCCTCCCTCCCCCTCCTTCCCTCATTCTCTACTCTCTCTCTCTCACTTGTTTAATTAAGACTAAGGCTTGTTAAGGCCACCAGTTGAGGAACCTGGTGAAAGTGCAAGCAAGAGCTGTTATCCTGCCCTCGGCTCCTTATCTGAAGCCTCCTGCTGCTCCTACACCTTCGTTTATTTCATTAAAATTAAAAATATAATTTTGAAATTATGATATAAGGTACAGGTATATAGTTAAACTGTACTCTCTCTGTCTCTCTCTGCCTCTCTCTCTGACTCTGCCTCTCTCTCTGTCTCTCTCTGTCTCTCTCTGTCTCTCTCTCTCTCTCTCTCTCTCTCTCTCTCTCTCTCTCTCTCTCTCTCTCTCTCTCTCTCTCTCTCTCTCTGTCTCTCTCTGTTTCTGTCTGTCTCACTCTCTGTCTGTCTGTCTCTGTCTCTCTCTCTGTCTCTGCCTATCTCTCTCTCTCTCTCTCTCTCTCTCTCTCTCTCTCTCTCTCTCTCTCTCTCTCTCTCCCCCCTCCCTCCCCACGCCTGTCCATCGGCTGGGCTCAGCCACGGAAGTCAATGATTGACTCCTCTTCGATCTATTTCAAAGATTATAATTTCAATTTCAGTAATGGTGTATAGCTGGAACTGATGGCCTGGCCTAACGAGCGGATAGACTGGACCTAACTACCACCCAACCTGGTAGTTAAGCAGTTAACTACCACCCAACCTGGTAATTAAGCAGTTAACTACCACCCAGCCTGGTAGTTCAGCAGTTAACTACCACCCAACCTGGTAATTAAGCAGTTAACTACCACCCAGCCTGGTAGTTCAGCAGTTAACTACCACCCAACCTGGTAGTTAAGCAGTTAACTACCACTCAACCTGGTAATTAAGCAGTTAACTACCACCCAGCCTGGTAGTTAAGCAGTTAACAACCACCCAACCTGGTAGTTAAGCAGTTAACAACCACCCAACCTGGTAGTTCAGCAGTTAACTACCACCCAGCCTGGTAGTTCAGCAGTTAACTACCACCCAACCTGGTAGTTAAGCAGTTAACTACCACCCAACCTGGTAGTTAAGCAGTTAACTACCACCCAACCTGGTAGTTAAGCAGTTAACTACCACTCAACCTGGTAATTAAGCAGTTAACTACCACCCAGCCTGGTAGTTAAGCAGTTAACAACCACCCAACCTGGTAGTTCAGCAGTTAACTACCACCCAGCCTGGTAGTTCAGCAGTTAACTACCACCCAACCTGGTAGTTAAGCAGTTAACTACCACCCAACCTGGTAGTTAAGCAGTTAACTACCACCCAACCTGGTAGTTAAGCAGTTAACTACCACCCAGCCTGGTAGTTAAGCAGTTAACTACCACCCAGCCTGGTAGTTAAGCAGTTAACAACCACCCAACCTGGTAGTTAAGCAGTTAACTACCACCCAATCTGGTAGTTAAGCAGTTAACTACCACCCAACCTGGTAGTTAAGCAGTTAACTACCACCCAACCAGGTAGTTAAGCAGTTAACTACCACCCAACCAGGTAGTTAAGCAGTTAACTACCACCCAACCTGGTAGTTCAGCAGTTAACTACCACCCAACCTGGTAGTTAAGCAGTTAACTACCACCCAGCCTGGTAGTTAAGCAGTTAACAACCACCCAACCAGGTAGTTAAGCAGTTAACAACCACCCAACCTGGTAGTTAAGCAGTTAACAACCACCCAACCTGGTAGTTAAGCAGTTAACTACCACCCAACCTGGTAGTTATGCAGTTAACAACCACCCAACCTGGTAGTTAAGCAGTTAACTACCACCCAACCAGGTAGTTAAGCAGTTAACAACCACCCAACCTGGTAGTTAAGCAGTTAACAACCACCCAACCTGGTAGTTAAGCAGTTAACTACCACCCAGCCTGGTAGTTAAGCAGTTAACTACCACCCAGCCTGGTAGTTAACTACCAGAGCAGAGACGACCGAGGAACAACAGCCTGGAGGTCCGAGGCCAGTGACGGGGCCCAGGAGCTACGGCCAACCCGGGACTCTGGCATCCACCACCAATTTTGGAAGTTGTCGAAACTGACGGAATATTTCTACAGGATGCTACAGGAGGCTACAGGAGGCTACAGGACGCTACAGGAGGCTACAGGAGGCTACAGGATGCTACAGGAGGCTACAGGAGGCTACAGGACGCTACAGGAGGCTACAGGACGCTACAGGACGCTACAGGAGGCTACAGGAGGCTACAAGAGGCCACAGAATGCTACAGGACGCTACAGGACGCTACAGGAGGCTACAGGAGGCTACAAGAGGCCACAGGATGCTACAGGAGGCTACAGGACGCTACAGGATGCTACAGGAGGCTACAAGAGGCCACAGGATGCTACAGGACGCTACAGGAGGCTACAAGAGGCCACAGGATGCTACAGGACGCTACAGGATGCTACAGGAGGCTACAAGAGGCCACAGGATGCTACAGGACGCTACATGAGGCTACAGGAGGCTACAAGAGGCCACAGGATGCTACAGGACGCTACAGGATGCTACAAGAGGCTACAAGATGCTACATGAGGCAACAGGACGCTACGGTAGGCTACGGGAGGCTACAGGAGGCTACAGGAGGCTACAGGACGCTACAGGATGCTACAGGACGCTACAGGAGGCTACAAGAGGCTACAGGATGCTATAGGACGCTACAGTAGGCTACGGGAGGCTACAGGAGGCTACAAGACGATACTGGACGCTACAAGGGGCTACAGGATGCTACAGGACGCTACAGTAGGCTACGGGAGGCTACATGAGGCTACAGGATGCTACTGGACGCTACAAGAGGCTACAGGATGCTACAGGAGGCTACAGGATGTTACAGGAGGCTACAGGATGCTACAGGAGGATACAGGAGGCTACAGGAGGCTACAGGACGCTACAAGAGGCTACAGGAGGCTACAGGACGCTACAAGAGGCTACAGGAGGCTACAAGAGGATACAGGAGGCTACAGGACGCTACAAGAGGCTACAGAAGGCTACTGGACGCTACAAGAGGCTACAGGAGGCTACTGGACGCTACAAGAGGCTACAGGAGGCTACTGGACGCTACAAGAGGCTACAGGAGGCTACTGGACGCTACAAGAGGCTACAGGAGGCTACAAGACGCTACAAGACGATACTGGACGCTACAAGAGGCTACAGGACGCTACAGGACGCTACAGGAGGCTACAGGACGCTAGAGGAGGCTACAGGACGCTACAGGACGCTACAGTAGGCTACAGGACGCTACAGGACGCTACAGTAGGCTACAGGAGGCTACAGGACGCTACAGGACGCTACAGTAGGCTACAGGACGCTACAGGACGCTACAGGAGGCTACAGTAGGCTACAGGAGGCTACAGGACGCTACAGGACGCTACAGTAGGCTACAGGAGGCTACAGTAGGCTACAGGACGCTACAGGACGCTACAGGACGCTACAGGACGCTACAGGACGCTACAGGACGCTACAGGAGGCTACAGGAGGCTACAGGACGCTACAGGACGCTACAGGACGCTACAGTAGGCTACAGGACGCTACAGGAGGCTACAGGACGCTACAGGAGGCTACAGGACGCTACAGGACGCTACAGTAGGCTACAGGACGCTACAGTAGGCTACAGGACGCTACAGGACGCTACAGTAGGCTACAGGAGACTACAGGACGCTACAGGACGGTACAGGACGCTACAGTAGCCTACAGGACGCTACAGGACGCTACAGTAGGCTACAGGACGCTAAAGGACGCTACAAGAGGCTACAGGAGGCTGCTGGACGCTACAAGAGGCTACAGGAGGCTACAAGACGATACTGGACGCTACAAGAAGGTACAGGAGGCTACAGGAGGCTACAGGAGGCTACAGGAGGCTACAGGAGGCTACAAGACGCTACAAGAAGCTACAGGAGGCTACAGGAGGCTACAAGAAGAGACGGCTGCTGACTCCTGTTAGTAGACTGAGAGGTTTACCTTCACAGTCAACTTTACCTACACAAGCAGGTTTACAACCACGTCCCTTATTACTGATGGTAAAGAGGGGCGAACACAGCGCCCTCTCCCCTCACGTCCCCTCCCCATACCTCCCATCACTCCCCTCACCATACCTCCCATCACTCCCCTCACCATACCTCCCATCACCCCCCTCACCATACCTCCCATCACCCCCCTCACCATACCTCCCATCACCCCCTCACCATACCTCCCATCACTCCCCTCACCATACCTCCCATCACTCCCCTCACCATACCTCCCATCACCCCCCTCACCATACCTCCCATCACCCCCCTCACCATACCTCCCCTCACGTCCCCTCACCATACCTCCCCTCACGTCCCCTCCCCATACCTCCCCTCACCCCCCTCACCATACCTCCCCTCACGTCCCCTCACCATACCTCCCCTCACCATACCTCCCCTCACGTCCCCTCACCATACCTCCCCTCACGTCCCCTCACCATACCTCCCCTCACGTCCCCTCACCATACCTCCCCTCACGTCCCCTCCCCATACCTCCCCTCACGTCCCCTCACCATACCTCCCCTCACGTCTCCTCACCATACCTCCCCTCACGTCCCCTCACCATACCTCCCCTCACGTCCCCTCCCCATACCTCCCCTCACCCCCCTCACCATACCTCCCCTCACGTCCCCTCACCATACCTCCCCTCACCCCCCCTCCCCATACCTCCCCTCACGCCCCTCCCCATACCTCCCCTCACGTCCCCTCCCCATACCTCCCCTCACGTCCCCTCACCATACCTCCCCTCACCCCCCTCCCAATACTTACCCTCACCCCCCCTCACCATACCTTCCCTCACCCCCCCTCCCCATACCTCCCCTCACGCCCCTCCCCATACCTCCCCTCACGTCCCCTCCCCATACCTCCCCTCACGTCCCCTCCCCATACCTCCCCTCACGTCCCCTCACCCCCCTCACCATACCTTCCCTCACCCCCCCTCCCCATACCTCCCCTCACGCCCCTCCCCATACCTCCCCTCATGCCCCTCCCCATACCTCCCCTCACCATATCTCCCCTCACCATACCCCCCCTCACCATACCTTCCCTCACCCCCCTCCCCATACCTCCCCTCACGCCCCTCCCCATACCTCCCCTCACGCCCCTCCCCATTCCTCCCCTCACGTCCCCTCACCATACCTCCCCTCACCATCACCAGCGATCAGTCACTTCCACTTAATTTAACTGTGAATACAAAATGCAAATTACGATGTAAACAGAGAAGCATCCAGCGACTCAGGTCCTGTGTACACTCCCCCCTCCTGTGTACACTCCCCCCTCCTGTGTACACTCCCCCTCCTGTGTACACTCCCCCCTCCTGTGTACACTCCCCCCTCCTGTGTACACTCCCCCTCCTGTGTACACTCCCCCCTCCTGTGTACACTCCCCCCTCCTGTGTACACTCCCCCTCCTGTGTACACTCCCCCTCCTGTATACACTCCCCCCTCCTGTGTACGCTCCCCTTCCTGTGTTCACTCCTCCTCCTGTGTACACTCCCCCCTCCTGTGTACACTCCCCCTCCTGTGTACACTCTCCCCTCCTGTGTACACTCCCCCTCCTGTGTACACTCCCCCTCCTGTATACACTCCCCCCTCCTGTGTACACTCCCCCCTCCTGTGTACACTCCCCCTCCTGTGTACACTCCCCCTCCTGTGTACACTCTCCCCTCCTGTGCACACTCCCCCTCCTGTGTACACTCCCCCTCCTGTGTACACTCCCCCTCCTGTGTACACTCCCCCCTCCTGTGTACACTCCCCCCTCCTGTGTACACTCCCCCTCCTGTGTACACTCCCCCTCCTGTGTACACTCCCCCCTCCTGTGTACACTCCCCCTCCTGTGTACACTCCCCCTCCTGTGTACACTCCCCCTCCTGTGTACACTCTCCCTCCTGTGTACACTCCCCCTCCTGTGTACACTCCCCCTCCTGTGTACACTCCCCCCTCCTGTGTACACTCCCCCCTCCTGTGTACACTCTCCCCTCCTGTGTACACTCCCCCTCCTGTGTACACTCCCCCTCCTGTGTACACTCCCCCCTCCTGTGTACACTCCCCCCTCCTGTGTACACTCCCCCTCCTGTGTACACTCCCCCTCCTGTGTACACTCCCCCTCCTGTGTACACTCCCCCCTCCTGTGTACACTCCCCCCTCCTGTGTACACTCCCCCCTCCTGTGTACACTGCCCCCTCCTGTGTACACTCCCCCTCCTGTGTACACTCCCCCCTCCTGTGTACACTCCCCCCTCCTGTGTACACTCCCCCTCCTGTGTACACTCCCCCCTCCTGTGTACACTCCCCCTCCTGTGTTCACTCCCCCCTCCTGTGCACACTCCCCCTCCTGTGTACACTCCCCCTCCTGTGTACACTCCCCCCTCCTGTGTACACTCCCCCTCCTGTGTACACTCCCCCCTCCTGTGTACACTCCCCCCTCCTGTGTACACTCCCCCTCCTGTGTACACTCCCCCCTCCTGTGTACACTCCCCCTCCTGTGTACACTCCCCCTCCTGTGTACACTCCCCCTCCTGTGTACACTCTCCCCCTCCTGTGTACACTCCCCCCTCCTGTGCACACTCCCCCTCCTGTGTACACTCCCCCCCTCCTGTGTACACTCCCCCTCCTGTGTACACTCCCCCCTCCTGTGTACACTCCCTCCTCCTGTGTACACTCCCCCTCCTGTGTACACTCCCCCTCCTGTGTACACTCCCCCCTCCTGTGTACACTGCCCCTCCTGTGTACACTCTCCCCTCCTGTGTACACTCCCCCCTCCTGTGCACACTCCCCCTCCTGTGTACACTCCCCCCTCCTGTGTACACTCCCCCTCCTGTGTACACTCCCCCCTCCTGTGTACACTCCCTCCTCCTGTGTACACTCCCCCTCCTGTGTACACTCCCCCTCCTGTGTACACTCCCCCCTCCTGTGTACACTCCCCCTCCTGTGTACACTCCCCCCTCCTGTGTACACTCCCCCTCCTGTGTACACTCCCCCTCCTGTGTACACTCCCCCCTCCTGTGTACACTGCCCCTCCTGTGTACACTCTCCCCTCCTGTGTACACTCCCCCCTCCTGTGCACACTCCCCCCACCTGTGTACACCCCCCTCCTATGTACACTCCCCCCACCTGTGTACACCCCCTCCTATGTACACTCCCCCCACCTGTGTACACCCCCCTCCTATGTACACTCCCCCCTCCTGTGTACACTCCCCCCTCCTGTGTACACTCCCCCTCCTGTGTACACTCCCCCCACCTGTGTACACCCCCCTATGTACACTCCCCCCACCTGTGTACACCCCCCTCCTATGTACACTCCCCCCACCTGTGTACACCCCCCTCCTGTGTACACTCCCCCCTCCTGTGTTCACTCCCCCTCCTGTGTACACTCCCCCTCCTATGTACACTCCCCCCTCCTGTGTACACTCCCCCCTCCTGTGTACACTCCCCCCTCCTGTGTACACTCCCCCCTCCTGTGTACACTCCCCCCTCCTGTGTACACTCCCCCCACCTGTGTACACCCCCCTCCTATGTACACTCCCCCCACCTGTGTACACCCCCTCCTATGTACACTCCCCCCACCTGTGTACACCCCCCTCCTATGTACACTCCCCCCTCCTGTGTACACTCCCCCCTCCTGTGTACACTCCCCCTCCTGTGTACACTCCCTCCTGTGTTCACTCCCCCTCCTATGTACACTCCCCCCTCCTGTGTACACTCCCCCCTCCTGTGTACACTCCCCCTCCTGTGTACACTCCCTCCTGTGTTCACTCCCCCTCCTGTGTACACTCCCCCTCCTGTGTACACTCCCCCCTCCTGTGTACACTCCCCCCTCCTGTGTACACTCCCCCTCCTGTGTACACTCCCTCCTGTGTTCACTCCCCCTCCTGTGTACACTCCCCCTCCTGTGTACACTCCCCCTCCTATGTACACTCCCCCCTCCTGTGTACACTCCTCCCTCCTGTGTACACTCCCCCTCCTGTGTACACTCCCTCCTGTGTTCACTCCCCCTCCTGTGTACACTCCCCCTCCTGTGTACACTCCCCCCTCCTGTGTACACTCCCCCCTCCTGTGTACACTCCCCCTCCTGTGTACACTCCCCCTCCTGTGTACACTCCCCCCTCCTGTGTACACTCCCCCTCCTGTGTACACTCCCTCCTGTGTTCACTCCCCCTCCTGTGTACACTCCCCCTCCTGTGTACACTCCCCCTCCTATGTACACTCCCCCCTCCTGTGTACACTCCCCCCTCCTGTGTACACTCCCCCTCCTGTGTACACTCCCTCCTGTGTTCACTCCCCCTCCTGTGTACACTCCCCCTCCTGTGTACACTCCCCCTCCTGTGTACACTCCCCCTCCTGTGTACACTCCCCCTCCTGTGTACACTCCCCCCTCCTGTGTACACTCCCCCTCCTGTGTACACTCCCTCCTGTGTTCACTCCCCCTCCTGTGTACACTCCCTCCTGTGTTCACTCCCCCTCCTGTGTACACTCCCCCTCCTGTGTACACTCCCCCCTCCTGTGTACACTCCCCCCTCCTGTGTACACTCCCCCTCCTGTGTACACTCCCTCCTGTGTTCACTCCCCCTCCTGTGTACACTCCCCCTCCTGTGTACACTCCCCCTCCTATGTACACTCCCCCCTCCTGTGTACACTCCCCCCTCCTGTGTACACTCCCCCTCCTGTGTACACTCCCTCCTGTGTTCACTCCCCCTCCTGTGTACACTCCCCCTCCTGTGTACACTCCCCCTCCTAGGTACACTCCCCCTCCTGTGTACACTCCCCCTCCTGTGTACACTCCCCCCTCCTGTGTACACTCCCCCTCCTGTGTACACTCCCTCCTGTGTTCACTCCCCCTCCTGTGTACACTCCCCCTCCTGTGTACACTCCCCCTCCTGTGTTCACTCCCCCTCCTGTGTACACTCCCCCTCCTGTGTACACTCCCCCCTCCTGTGTACACTCCCCCTCCTGTGTACACTCCCTCCTGTGTTCACTCCCCCCTCCTGTGTACTCTCCCCCCTCCTGTGTACACTCCCCCCTCCTGTGTACTCTCCCCCCTCCTGTGTACACTCCCCCTCCTGTGTACACTCCCTCCTGTGTTCACTCCCCCTCCTGTGTACACTCCCCCTCCTGTGTACACTCCCCCCTCCTGTGTACACTCCCCCTCCTGTGTACACTCCCTCCTGTGTTCACTCCCCCTCCTGTGTACACTCCCCCACCTGTGTACCCTCCCCCCTCCTGTGTACACTCTAGACTTTATATAGATTACGTAGATCCTATGAATAATAAATTAGATCCTATGATAATTAATACTATCAGGTGATTGTAGTTTCAGCTGTATGGATATTCATGTGTGTAATTCCATGACCTCATTTGTAACACGTGAATTGCTCATTTAAACATTTTATAATTTTGGATTGCCAGACACGGTGGTGTCAGATATGTTCCTTGTGTTGCGTTTGGGGGGAATGGAGGAATTTTGTTAGGAAGAAAGGTACGAAACATGTAACACCTGCCCTGAAATCATCTCTAAGATAACCTGCCCCTTATGCTCCAACTTCAAAAGGTCTGGCTGAGAGAGCTGTGATATCGTTGAGAGAAGGGTTACAGCGGTTCACGGATGGTATTGTTAGATTGTATAATCACAGAAAAGCTGAAGTGTTACCACTGGTTATCCTCCTTCTGAATTACTGTTTAATTACTTCGAGGTGGACATGAATACAGTAAAAACAGATCCAGATAAAGAAAATCTGAAAGTAATCAATCAGTTGGTTCAGGGAAATGAGGCATTATTCAGAGAGGGAGATGCAGTTTACTATCTGTAAACTGTAAACAAGACACCCATTCCAGAAGGAATTCTGGAATGGGTATCTTGGGTGGAAAGGAAAAACACGTGTAACAGTGTGATCGATATGGGTTTATTCTAAAAAGAAAAACAATCACCGGTATAGATTCCAGTGCCACTTACAGTACTTATAGAACAAAAGAGCATCTACTCTTAATATTATCGACCTAACTTGGGTACAACTTAATCCTACAAAACACCTCCAATCCAAACATTTCTCAAAGGCAGTCCGAGATGTTAATCAATTTCCTTTTTACGAGCAAATGTTTTAGCTTAGGATTTAGATTAGGATTTAGGATTAAGGACTTGCCCGAAACGCTACGCGTACTAGTGGCTGTACAAGAATGTAACAACTCTTGTATATATCTCAAAAAAAAAAAAAAAAAAGCTAACTCGTCAGTTCTATAATGCATTTGGAGACCAACATGGGAAGGGATCCACAGGAGACAAGGCATGCCGCCATCATTGATTATTTCACCATATCTGCGCCTAGCCTCAAACACAACACAGTTACGCCTCGCAATCAAGGATGCAAACGCAAGATTTAGCGAAATTAAAAAAATAAACAAACTCTTCAACTAATTTCTCTAACTAAAGTCACTGGCCCCACAACTTGCACCCTAACCAAACAATCGAAACAAATCAAGTTTATTCCATTAGAATACTAGGCTAAAAAATTTTTTGCTAGTATATCATTATTTTGAGTGTTCCCTACTTCCCATTTTCTGTATAGAAATCTTAAGACTGGCACGCGTCCACGGTATACATAAATATCGCCAAAGTTCCCACCAGGATGATTCAATAACTCAAGGCGAGGATAAACGAAGAGGGAGGCAAGTCTTGTGTGAATATTGGTCGTTGTCGTACATATTTTGACCCCCATAACTTGTCTATGATAAATAATAAAAAGAGCGGGAAAATATTGGCGCGCTCCAGAGGGAGGCGCTGGTGTTCGGACGGCGCCTGGCGGCAGCATCTTGGGATTGGTTTATTGCCGTTAGGATTAGGATTTGAGGAAAAGTTGAAATTCCCGTTAAAGTAAATATTCTTGTGGCAATTTTTCGAAGAAGTCGTCATCTCCAGGTCAAGTTTTACGACGCCATAAAGTCTGAAATATTCCTTCCACGGAAAAATATCTCGTGTGAATATATATACATATGTGTATATGTATATATATTATATATATATAATATATATCCTTGAAAATGAGCAATAAATCCAATAAATTCTAGAAATACATCAAAAGAATCCATTACGATATAACTCTAAGTCACAATCTCATCTCAGTCCCTACAATCTTTAATAATTTTGTTTGTTTGTTTACCCAAGCCGCAGCCGAAGGATCGGGAGGCGGGGCTGAAGTGGCGTGATTGTCTGCGGTCCATTGGCTGCTGGCGGGAGATTTTTATCCGGGACGGTGGAAAGTCAGCTGATTTATAGACTCGACTCAGCGCTGCCAAAACCTCCCGTCTCTTTCCACCTCCAAAGAAAGTTTCTCGCACAATTCAAGAAAAATATTATTGACTTACGATTGAATTTTGGAATCTTAAAAAGGACAAAAAAATGAATGATTCTTTGGCTTACGAACTATATCATTTCGGCGTGTGGAGGTTTACCGATAATTTCTGCGTTCGTTGAATGCTTCTCGCCAGTATATTTCAGACAAGGGAAGCCTTTGCAACCCTGATATATAGACCTGACTAGGGTGGGCAGAGTTCACTAAAGATGGTAGTTTAGATGAGCTCTCTGGCCGCTCTATATCTCACAGGGATGATGGTGTTTGGCCATCGTGGTGATAGATGGCGTGGCGGGCGGCCGCGCTGGGGTGTGTTGTGTTCCAGGCGGGAACTGCCTCCATTCCCGGGAAAAATTTGGAAAGAAAATTTTGGGACTGGGAATTTAATTTGAAAGGGGCGTGAAAAAAAGCCCGAAACGACTCCCATTTTCGCCAAAAGCCTTACAGCTGTCACACAAGACGTTTAGAATGACGGTAAACACTATTATTTTGTCAAATTTATTGTAGCCTATAAATAGTTTATGCAATTATAAAATCATGAAGCCTAATTTTTACAACGCAATTATCTGCCAAATAATTGGTATTTTTTTTATTATTTTAAGCAAAGAAAAAAAAATAAAAAATCAAGGTAATGTAACTTTAAAAAATAGCTATAATAAAAATTGGTAAAAAAATATCCTAACCAGAAGCAAGCTTAAATTATTAATTTCATTATTATTAATTAAAATACTACTAATAAAACATTAACACAGTATTTATAAAGCAATTAATAATAATAATCAAATAATTATTATAATAAAATAATAATGAAAATATTACTATTAATAATAATATTAATGAAAACTTTAGTGTGATTTGTCTGTGAAATTAATATTAATAATAATAATTATTATTACATTAGTATAATTATTAAATAATATTTGCATTATTATTTCATTATTTAATTCTTTAATTGTTTTTTGTATATATTAAATATATTTTATATATAAAATATATAAAATTTTATATATTTTATTTGTTCTTGATCATATAATAGTTCTTCGTAGTCCCCGAGAAAGATTCTTTCTCGGGATGAAAAAAGCTGTTAGTTGTGGGCTTTGATGTGATTGGTCTGATGTTGACCAGACCACACACTAGAAGTTGAAGGGACGACGACGTTTCGGTCCGTCCTGGACCATTCTCAAGTCGATTGTGACCATTCTCAAGAATGGTCCAGGACGGACCGAAACGTCGTCGTCCCTTCAACTTTTAGTGTGTGGTCTGGTCAACATACTTCAGCCACGTTATTGTGACTCTTCGCCAGTATTGGTCTGATGTTTTGGACACACACACACACACACACACACACACACACACACACACACACACACACACACACACACACACACACACACACACACACACACACACACGGCCCTGACATCAATAAAATCATTAAGCCCTAAAAGTAGGGGAATAGTGGCGTGTGTCAGCACGTGGCCCGGGGCGCCCCTTACTCTATTCACCACATTCCTTCCCCTCCCCCTCACCCCTTAGGGCACGTGGCAGCTCCCCCTCCCCCACCCCCTCCTCGCCCCTCATTACCCCCCATAACGCGACACGTGTGACCAACCCTCCTGGCGATGCTCACTTGTTCTCTGTGACGTCACCCCCATGCCCGCCCCTCTCGTGACGTCATGACACTTCCGGGTCGGTGCGGGTGCCGCGCTATTCACAAAACTGAGTCGTAAGGGAGAAGAGGGTCTTTGAGGGGGGGGGGAGGGTCTTTAAGGTAGGGGGAGGGGGGGTCTTTGATGGGGGAGGGGGAGGGTCTTTGAGGTGGGGGAGACAGTTTAAGGGGAGAAAACTGAGGGGGGGTTATATAGGGAGGTAACATATAGGAAGGGGGGATATAGGAATGGGGAATATATAATAACAGGACAATATATTAAAAACGAGAGAATAGAAGCGATAGAATACTGCTAACAAAAGGCGCTAAGCCAGTGTGACCATATAGCAACTGGAAGGGATATGAGACAGACTAAGAGCCGGGGTATAAAGACTAGGCATTGGGACAGGAGGGAGGGAGGGAAGGAGTGGCGTCGAACCACTCGGACCATCAGGGATCGAACAGCAGCCTTGCAAGGAGCGAGGCCGTCGTTGGACCGATCAATCCAAGTGGCAGGGTGAAAGAAACAGGGAGAGGAATGAAGGGAGATTGAATGGAGTGGATAGATGGAAGGGGAGAGAATGGGGCTGGTCTGTCTATGGGTAAAATATACTCACGTAGACTCACCTACATGAACTCACCTGTGTGCATTCACCTGCGTGCACTCACCTGCGTGCACTCACTTGCGTGCACTCACCTATATCAACACACACGATAGAGCATGAGCATCTAGCCCCGCCTTCAGAAAATGCCTCAGTTCGATGCAAGTACCAATTAATTAACAAGTTCTCATATCATATTTCCATTTAAAGTTGCATATCGAGCCGGGTTCAATATTGCAACAGGCAAGACTTTGCATACAGGACATAACACTACACATCCCAACAGTAAACAACACCAGAAGTGTCGGAAAATCCGACACCATTTAATAATCATACAGATAATAGCTGTATTACCCACAAGTTACCCATAGAAAACGTAACTTGTAGTGGAATTACCGTCTAAAGAAAACGGGATATCATCACCACATACTATTATAATTCACCAGCTATTCTGCTGGGAATTATTCTTAAATACATTAGTCTTTGGACTTTACCATCATAAAAACATCTTATATAAATTAACTTAATTATCAATATTAAAGTAGAGTAAATGTGACCCTTCTATCACTTTCTGACATGTGGACAATGTAAGCCAGGCGTCAGAGGGAGGAAGGAGGGCAGCCATTGTTTATATTGAGACCAGAGGCTCACATGGGAGCAAATTCGGCTCCTGTTAATTTTACTTGGACGTAGTGTTATGGAAACCAAAGGTACCATCTCCAACACGATGTCTACAATTCAAGTTAAGTGTTCTTTCCGAAACCCATGTATCTTTCATTTATGGCCATTAATGTCATTATATAGGGTGACCCGGTTAGAGCACGTGGAAGCCTCAAACTAAAGGTAATTAAGCCAGGTCTTTATTGTTCCATGTACTGTATAGTGTTTTCTCTGATATAGCTTGTCATATATAGGATTCTGGCTTCACAGCTAGCGCACTTTTGACAGGTCAAGACGAGGAAGCAAGATTTTGTGCACCAGTTACTGGGTGATAGAAGCTACCTCAAAGAGGATAATTTGGTGTCTACACCCTAGTTATACCTGGTGGACTAACCTGCTGTACTATAAGATAAGGAACCTTTTCAATGTATGTAGTCTATTCCTGTAGTTTGATTGGCTGCATATATACAAATTTAATTAATATAAACCCCCCTAATGTGTAGAGGATCGATTTGTGAGATTAGAGATTATTGCAGAAATACAGTCCACTTATCATTATACAAATTGCTATCGAAGTATATAAATTAACGTAAATATAAATTCTATATATATTCATATAAATTAAATAAATATAAATCTCACAGGTCGGTTCCCACAAGAAGACTGTTGAGACAAAGGCCTCGGGGAGATACGAACCCACCAGCCACTGCGGGTTCCTCAACCAGTCGACCAGATACCGGTGAAGTCAACCAAAACTTTGCGAATAATCAACCCCAAGCTTAGACGTCAAGGGTAAGACAGTGGCACTTCTGCTGAACCAATCTGTGATGCTCCGTATTAGGACTTCTGTACTTACCTGGGGCCAGATTCACGAAGCAGTTACGCAAGCACTTACGAACCTGGGGCCAGATTCACGAAGCAGTTACGCAAGCATTTACGAACCTGTACATCTTTTCTCAATCTTTGGCGGCTTTATTCACAATTATTAAACAGTTAATGGGCTCCGAAGCACCAGGAGGCTGTTTATAACAATAACAACAGTTGATGGGGCAAGTTTTTGATGCTTGTAAACTCTTTAATAAATGTAACCAAAGCCGTCAAAGATTGAAGAAAGATGTACACGTTCGTAAGTGCTTGCGTAACTGCTTCGTGAATCTGGCCCCTGGCCTCACCTTGCCTGTGGAGCCGACATCTCCAGACTGTTCAAGTCTCAATGGGAATTTAAAGCAGGCGGCTTGTCAAAGGCCCTCGCCTTTATAAGGGACACATCTTGTGCAGAGAGTTCAGCACAAGAGCAAACAAAATCCTCCCAGAACTAAGTTAACTCTCAAGCCAACAACGGTTGAGGGTCACAAGACTTACTACAATACAAACCAGACATGACAAGGCTCATCTCATCCGAAAATATTGAACAATTTGGAGGATGTTGATGACGATCACTTCTTTAAAAGGTCAGATGTAACACACACACACACACACACACACACACACACACACACACACACACACACACACACACACACACACACACACACACACACCTCACCAAGAAGGGAACATGAGAAGGGACAGAAGAAAGTGAGCCTCAAGGCAATGTACACTAACATAGATGGAATTACAAATAAAACAAATGAACTCAGAGAATAGGTACTTGAAGAAAACCCAGACATAATAGCACTCACGGAAACAAAACTAACGAAAACCAAAATAAATGCAGTGTTTCCACAGGACTATTATGTTATGAGGAAAGAGAGAGAAGGAAGAGATTGTGGTGGTGTAGCTCTGCTGGTAAGAAAAGGCTGGGATTTTGAGGAGGTGGTTGTTCAGGGCTGTGAAGGTTTCAGTGACTACATAATAGGTACCATAACAACTGGAGGACAAAAAATTATAGTCGTAGTCATATATAACCCGCCACCAAATGACTGAAGACCCAGACAGGAATATGATAGAAACAACATGGCCACCATTAACATAATAGAAAGAGCAGCTTCTGTTGCTAGCAGGAATGGATCTGGACTACTAATCATGAGAGACTTCAACCATGGGAAGATAGATTGGGAGAACAGAGACCCGCATGGAGGACCAGACACATGGAGGGCTAAGCTGCTGAACGTGGCAACAAGAAACTTTCTAAGCCAGCACATCAAGGAACCAACAAGAATGAGAGGAGAAGATGAACCAGCCATTCTTGATCTGCTATTTACCCTAAATGAGTCGGATATAAGGGAAGTTAAGATGGAAGCGCCCTTGGGAATGAATGATCACAGTGTATTGAACTTTGAGTACCTGGTAGAGCTAGGAATTATCTCCCCCAAAAAAGAACTAGGATTCAAAAGGCTGGCATACCGAAAGGGAAATTATGAACAGATGAGAAGTTTCCCTTGGGACACAGACCTCAGAGCTAAGTCGGTACAAGACATGATGGACTATGTTACCCAAAAGTGTCAGGATGCAGTAAACAGGTTTATCCCGGCCCAAAGGGAAAAATCCGAGAAGCAAAAGAAGAATCCATGGTAATGGTATAACAGGGCATGTATGGAAGCAAAGGTACTGAACAAAAGGGCGTGGAGAAACTTCCGGAATAACAGAACACCAGACAGCAGAGAGTGAAAAATAGAACCAGAGAACCAGGAATGAGAATGTTAGTGTGAGAAGAGAAGCAGAGAAAAATGATGAAAATGATATAGCAAACAAAGCCTAGACCGAACCAAAGCTACTCCATAGTCACATTAGGAGGAAAACAACAGTGAAAGAACAGGTAATGAAACTTAGAACAGGCGAGGACAGGTATACAGAGAATGACAAAGAGGTGTGTGAGGAACTCAACAAGAGGTACCAGGAGGTCTTCACAATAGAACAAGGTGAGATCACTGCGCTAGGAGAGGGGGCAGTAAACCAGGCGGCCTTGGAAGGTTTTGAAATTACGAGAGAGGAGGTCAAGAGACACCTGCTGGATCTGGATATGAGAAACGCTGTTGGTCCAGATGGGATCTCGCCATGGGTATTGAAAGAGTGTGCAGAGCACAGACTTTCACACTCTGCTTGCCACTCTCCATAGTGTATAGTAGGTCACTGGAGACAGGAGACCTACCAGAAATATGGAAGGCGGCTAATGTGGTCCCAATATACAAAAAGGGCGACAGGCAAGAGGCACTGAACTACAGGCCAGTGTCCTTGACTTGTATACCATGCAAGGTGATGGAGAATATCGTGAGGAAAAAACCTGGTAACACATCTGGAGAGAAGGGACTTCGTGACAAATAGCCAACATGGGTTCAGGGAGGGTAAATCTTGCCTTACAGGCTTAATGGAATTCTACGACCAGGTGACAAAGATTAAGCAAGAAAAAGAAGGCTGGGCGGACTGCATTTTTTTGGACTGTCGGAAAGCCTCTGACACAGTACCCCATAAGAGACTGGTACATAAGCTGGAGAGACAGGCAGGTGTAGCTGGTAAGTGTTCCAATGGATAATGGAGTACCTAAGCAATAGGAAGCAGAGAGTTACAGTGAGGGGGTGAGACCTCAGATTGGCGTGAAGTCACCAGTGGTGTCCCACAGGGCTCTGTACTCGGTCCTATCCTGTTTCTGATATACGTAAACGATCTCCCGGAGGGTATAAACTCATTCCTCTTAATGTTTGCTGACGACGCCAAAATTATGAGAAGGATTAAGACAGAGGAGGACTGTTTGAGGCTTCAAGAAGACCTAGACAAACTAAAGGAATGGTCGAACAAATGGTTGTTAGAGTATAACCCAAGCAAATGTAATGTAATGAAGATAGGGGTAGGAAGCAGGGGACCAGATACAAGGTATCATTTGGGAGATGAAATTCTTCAAGAGTCAGAGAGAGAGAAAGACCTGGGGGTTGATATCACGCCAGACCTGTCCCCTGAAGCCCATATCAAGAGGATAACATCAGCGGCATATGCCAGGTTGGCTAACATAAGAACGGCATTTAGACACTTGTGCAAGGAATCATTCAGAACTTTGTATACCACCTATGTCAGGCCAATCCTGGAGTATGCAGCCCCAGCATGGAGTCCATATCTAGTCAAGCATAAGACCAAACTGGAAAAAGTTAAAAGGTTTGCCACCAGACTAGTACCCGAGCTGAGAGGTATGAGCTACGAGGAGAGACTACGGGAATTAAACCTTACGTCGCTAGAAGACAGAAGAGTTAGGGGGGATATGATCACGTACAAGATTCTCAGAGGAATTGACAGGGTAGATAAAGACAGTCTATTTAACACAAGGGGCACACGCACTAGGGGACACAGGTGGAAATTGAGTGCCCAAATGAGCCACAGAGATATTAGAAAGAATTTGTTTAGTGTCAGAGTGGTTGACAAATGGAATGCATTAGGCAGTGATGTGGTGGAGGCTGACTCCATACACAGTTTCAAGTGTAGATATGATAGAGCCCAGTAGGCTCAGGAACCTGTACACCTGTTGATTGACAGTTGAGAGGCGGGACCAAAGAGCCAGAGTTCAACCCCCGCAAGCACAACTAGGTGATACCAAGGATCAAGAGCTTCAAGCTCAACAAGGCCACAATGTAGAACAGAAAACAGAAGATGATTTTTCACTCATGGGATAATAAGACATTATGACTAAATAGCACCTCGTTACTGGGAAGTTACCAGGATAAGGATTTGGGATGGGACGGGGGGAAGGAATGGTGCCCAACCACTTGGGCGGTCGGGGATTGAACGCCGACCTGCATGAAGCGAGACCGTCGCTCTACCGTCCAGCCCAAGTGGTTGGCCCCATTCCCTCCCCCCGTTCCATCTCAAATACTTAAAGTAATTTATTGCAATAAATGAATAGGATTATAATGTTTTGGAAGATGAGCAAAATAATTATACTTCCCAATTATAGAAACTTGCACAATCTCATCATTTTATATCAAGAGATGCAGGGTCTAGCGATGGTGTGTGTACACAGAGAGGTGTAGCCTGTGTCTTGGGTGTAGTACACAGAGAGGTGTAGCCTGTGTCTTGGGTGTAGTACACAGAGAGGTGTAGCCTGTGTCTTGGGTGTAGTACACAGAGGTGTAGCCTGTGTCTTGGGTGTAGTACACAGAGGTGTAGCCAGTGTCTTGGGTGTAGTACACAGAGAGGTGTAGCCTGTGTCTTAGGTGTAGTACACAGAGAGGTGTAGCCAGTGTCTTGGGTGTAGTACACAGAGAGGTGTAGCCTGTGTCTTGGGTGTAGTACACAGAGAGGTGTAGCCTGTGTCTTGGGTGTAGTACACAGAGAGGTGTAGCCTGTGTCTTGGATGTAGTACACAGAGAGGTGTAGCCTGTGTCTTGGGTGTAGTACACAGAGAGGTGTAGCCTGTGTCTTGGGTGTAGTACACAGAGAGGTGTAGCCTGTGTCTTGGATGTAGTACACAGAGAGGTGTAGCCTGTGTCTTGGGTGTAGTACACAGAGAGGTGTAGCCTGTGTCTTGGGTGTAGTACACAGAGAGGTGTAGCCTGTGTCTTGGGTGTAGTACACAGAGAGGTGTAGCCTGTGTCTTGGGTGTAGTACACAGAGAGGTGTAGCCTGTGTCTTGGGTGTAGTACACAGAGAGGTGTAGCCTGTCTTGGGTGTAGTACACAGAGAGGTGTAGCCTGTGTCTTGGGTGTAGTACACAGAGAGGTGTAGCCTGTGTCTTGGGTGTAGTACACAGAGAGGTGTAGCCTGTGTCTTGGGTGTAGTACACAGAGAGGTGTAGCCTGTGTCTTGGGTGTAGTACACAGAGAGGTGTAGCCTGTGTCTTGGGTGTAATACACAGAGAGGTGTAGCCTGTGTCTTGGGTGTAGTACACAGAGAGGTGTAGCCTGTCTTGGGTGTAGTACACAGAGAGGTGTAGCCTGTGTCTTGGGTGTAGTACACAGAGAGGTGTAGCCTGTCTTGGGTGTAGTACACAGAGAGGTGTAGCCTGTGTCTTGGGTGTAATACACAGAGAGGTGTAGCCTGTGTCTTGGGTGTAGTACACAGAGAGGTGTAGCCTGTGTCTTGGGTGTAGTACACAAGAGTTTAGTGTTGTCGTGGACTATGTTCAGGACCAAAGTATACTTACTGGCCGGTCAGTAAGCTGTTGATACCTGGTTGATGGGGTTCTGGGAGTTCTACTCCCCAAGCCCGGCCCGAGGCCAGGCTTGACTTGTGAGAGTTTGGTCCACCAGGCTGTTGCTTGGAGCGGCCCGCAGGCCCACATACCCACCACAGCCCGGTTGGTCCACCAGGCTGTTGCTTGGAGCCGCCCGCAGGCCCACATACCCACCACAGCCCGGTTGGTCCACCAGGCTGTTGCTTGGAGCGGCCCGCAGGCCCACATACCCACCACAGCCCGGTTGGTCCACCAGGCTGTTGCTTGGAGCGGCCCGCAGGCCCACATACCCACCACAGCCCGGTTGGTCCACCAGGCTGTTGCTTGGAGCCGCCCGCAGGCCCACATACCCACCACAGCCCGGTTGGTCCACCAGGCTGTTGCTTGGAGCGGCCCGCAGGCCCACATACCCACCACAGCCCGGTTGGTCCACCAGGCTGTTGCTTGGAGCGGCCCGCAGGCCCACATACCCACCACAGCCCGGTTGGTCCACCAGGCTGTTGCTTGGAGCGGCCCGCAGGCCCACATACCCACCACAGCCCGGTTGGTCCACCAGGCTGTTGCTTGGAGCGGCCCGCAGGCCCACATACCCACCACAGCCCGGTTGGTCCACCAGGCTGTTGCTTGGAGCGGCCCGCAGGCCCACATACCCACCACAGCCCGGTTGGTCCACCAGGCTGTTGCTTGGAGCGGCCCGCAGGCCCACATACCCACCACAGCCCGGTTGGTCCACCAGGCTGTTGCTTGGAGCGGCCCGCAGGCCCACATACCCACCACAGCCCGGTTGGTCCACCAGGCTGTTGCTTGGAGCGGCCCGCAGGCCCACATACCCACCACAGCCCGGTTGGTCCACCAGGCTGTTGCTTGGAGCGGCCCGCAGGCCCACATACCCACCACAGCCCGGTTGGTCCACCAGGCTGTTGCTTGGAGCGGCCCGCAGGCCCACATACCCACCACAGCCCGGTTGGTCCACCAGGCTGTTGCTTGGAGCGGCCCGCAGGCCCACATACCCACCACAGCCCGGTTGGTCCACCAGGCTGTTGCTTGGAGCGGCCCGCAGGCCCACATACCCACCACAGCCCGGTTGGTCCACCAGGCTGTTGCTTGGAGCGGCCCGCAGGCCCACATACCCACCACAGCCCGGTTGGTCCACCAGGCTGTTGCTTGGAGCGGCCCGCAGGCCCACATACCCACCACAGCCCGGTTGGTCCACCAGGCTGTTGCTTGGAGCGGCCCGCAGGCCCACATACCCACCACAGCCCGGTTGGTCCACCAGGCTGTTGCTTGGAGCGGCCCGCAGGCCCACATACCCACTACAGCCCGGTTGGTCCACCAGGCTGTTGCTTGGAGCGGCCCGCAGGCCCACATACCCACCACAGCCCGGCTGGTCCGGCAATGCTTGAAGAAAACTGTTCAGTTTTTTCTTGAAGACTTCCACTTTTGTTCCGGCAATATTTACAATATTTATTATACTTGTTGGGAAGATGCTGAACACCCGTGGAGCTCTGATGTTCTGTGTTCTCTGCGTGTACCTGTGGCACCTTTGCTCTTCATTGGCTCACCTCTGCATGTTCTTCCATGTTGTTCACTCCAGTGTGTGTTTATTACTGTGAGAATTTGAGACCTGGGGCCAGATTCACGAAAGCACTTACGAACCTGTACATCTTTTCTCAATCTTTGGCGGCTTTGTTTCCGTTTATTAAACAGTTAATGAGCTCCGAAGCACCAGGAGGCTGTTTATAACAACAACAACAGTTGAACGGGAAGTTTTCCTACTTGTAAACTGTTTAATAAATGTAACCAAAGCCGTCAAAGATTGAGGAAAGATGTACACGTTCGTAAGTGCTTGCGTAAGTGCTTTCGTGAATCTGGCCCCTGGTCCTCTAGTATTTTTCATATATTGCTGCCTCTCTCGGGTCCTTGTCAAAGAGTACATTATGAGAGCTTTGAGACGGTCCCAATAATTTAGGTTCTTCATCGCGTCTATGCGTGCCGTATATGTTCTCTGTATTCCCGCTATTCCATCAATCTTCCTTGCTCTGACAGGGGAAGCGGGTATCGAGCAGTACTGTAGACGGGACAACACAGCTGATTTGAATAGTATGAGCATTGTAGTGGGATCCCTGGATTTGAAAGTTCTCGTAATCCATCCTATCATTTTTCTAGCAGACGCTAAATTTCTTTGGTAATGCTCCCTAAACGTTAAAGAGCCTCTTAGCTAAAAAGAAAAGCTTAGCTTAAAAAGCTTAGCTAAAAAGCTCTAAAAAGAGCTAAAGAGCCTCTACATGGAGGTATCTTACTATGAACTGATTTAAGTGTGGTTTATATCTTGTATTTTCTTTAAGGTCTTCCTATATAGCATACTTAAGGACGTTGAAATTATAATCCAGAACAAGGTGAGGCAACAGGTAGAACAAGGTGAGGCAACAGGTGGAACAAGGTGAGGCAACAGGTAGAACAAGGTGAGGCAACAGGTAGAACAAGGTGAGGCAACAGGTGGAACAAGGTGAGGCAACAGGTAGAACAAGGTGAGGCAACAGGTATGATCTCCCAAGTGTCCAAGTTCTTCCTCCACACAATACTATGTACCTGTGCTACTGGCACTTGGCATTTCTTTATAAATATTGAATTCCGTGAGTGTGGACCCGGGGCTGAGTGCATGGGAATGTTGTCAATGTGTCTTTCAGACTCTGCCACGCTCGTGTTGATATATAATTATATTGTCAAGGGCTTGGATACCGTGCATAAAGAGGCTGTCTGCATCTTCCACGTTCATGGTGATTTTTGAGGTGGTAAACATGTCCTCACACTGCTGTGTCGTTCTCTGTGCTTCTCTTGTTATGTTAGGTCCAATGATGAAGGAGGTTTTTTATTTTTTATTTTGCATATAGGAGCAAATATTTTGGATTTTTTGTTATGTCTTGTATGGCTTTCTGATCAAATTATATTTCTTTGATTTGGAATGATTGTTTCAATCTCTGTTCTATTTTTTCAATCTCCCCGCTGCTTTAGTTATTATTTCTTTGTTCGTTTCCCTTTGTTCTTTCCTTCTTCTGTAGCGCCGTCTGTGTTCTCTTTCTACACAGTTGTTCTTCCTGGCGTTCCGCAAGGGAACATGGTTCACACAAACTATATGCTTCAGCAATAAGTTGTTCTATTCCTTGCGTGGGATTTTTAATGCTTAGAACAGTATCCCATTGAATGAAAGTTCTTCATTATTTTACTATTTTATATATTATTTATTATTTTTTCCCAGTCCATCCTTTCATTATTAAAATTGAATTTATTGAATAATTCCTCTCACTTGATAAATTGTTTAGACCTATTACGAGTGTTGATGTTAGTTTGAACTTTAATAAGCTTGTGATCAGAGTATCTGAGATGGTAATGACCCTTGCTTATTTCTTCATTATCAGTGAAGATCAGACTTGTCTCGTTCCTAGCAGCCTCTGTTGTTTGCTAGCCGAGTAAACACACGTCTCAGAATCTAAGTAGTTCTCTGACCTTTGGTTGCTTATTTCCAAATAGATTTCCTGGTATGATATTATTATTTGTTATTCTCCATCTTACACTCGGCTGGTTGATGGTACCTAGCAAGATATATCTGGTGGATCTGCCAGATTATTGTGGTGCTCTTAATAACTCTCTAGAGTTATTAAGAGAGAACCTTAGACCCAACGCCCAACCTAAGGACTAGCGCGGATCAAAATTACTTTGAACATAAAATATTCAAGTGCCCGTAGAGATTGAGGGTAGAAACGCCAGCTGAGTAGCGGAGTTGGAGAATTTGTGGTGGAGAGACTTAACACCATCTGGACCACTATCTTGAGGTTATCTTGAGATGATTTCGGGACTTTTTAGTGTCCCCGCGGCTCAGCCCTCGACCAGGCCTCCACCCCCAGGAAGCAGCCCGTGACAGCTGACTAACACCCAGGTACGTATTTTACTGCTAGGTAACAGGGGCATAGGGTGAAAGAAACTCTGACCATTGTTTCTCACCGGCGCCTGGGATTGAACCCAGGACCACAGGATCACAAGTTCAGCGTGCTGTCCGCTCGGCTCCCACTGTATACTGTAAGGTTTCTCCCACCCAAGACACCAGAAATATATTTAATATACTAAATCCAACAATGAACTAAGGAAAACCTCCTTGTGTAATTCCTCTCCTCTTATCCCCCTCAGAATCATCTCCCAGCCATCTCCTTCACCTCCTCTTCCGCTGCGAGCATCCCTCCAGCCTCCCCCTCGGCTCCCACCAGCAGGGGGCCGACAGCCAACACGTCACGACAGACCCCGTTACCACGAACATAGTGTAAACAAACCCGTTTCCCCGGCCCAAACACCCAAGAATGACCTCTTTACAGAGTTGTCAACTAAGCCCCAGATAAGACGGCTACCTCCTTACAAGCTTGCTATACTACCCATCCCAGCGGCTAGTGCCCCCAACCCTCAGGGGTTGGGGGGTTCAGGGAGGGGAGGAGACATGTCTAAGGGGTATCGGTTTAAATAGGGTGATTGGAAACATTACAGAGGCGTTGGGTCCTCGGGCTACGAGCGCCCGACGTTCAGATGTGTTGCTTCTGGTTGAGGGTTTAACGTTCTTCAAACACCCTGAGGTTAACATTGGAGGAGAGACAAATACAATTCTGTACTTGGCGACAACTGCCATATATTTTTATAAAGTTCCATGGTGGCATGGTCACAGAATGCTGCTACAGCGGTTTAGGTGACCGGAATGGTAGAAATGGTAACAATTCCGTTATCATATGATGCAGGGGATAACACTAAGATAATCAACAGTGTTACCATGAAGGAGAGATACCACCAGGATAACCAACAGTGTTACCATGAAGGAGAGATACCACCAGGATAACCAACAGTGTTACCATGAAGGAGAGATACCACCAGGATAACCAACAGTGTTACCATGAAGGACTGCTACCACTAAGATAACCAACAGTGTTACCATGAAGCTACCACCAGGATAACCAACAGTGTTACCAGCCAGAGTTGCCATAGAGAGTTGCCACCAGCAGTGTTGCCAGAGGGGGCGCCACGGTCCACCCACCAGCAACACAGAACACAACATGAACCACTGGAGGAGAGAGCTCGCCCCCCTATGTTGTCTGTCTCACGCCCCACCCGCGGCTCCCAGGGTGTGGGGGAGGCTCCCAGGGTGTGGGGGAGGCTCCCAGGGTGTGGGGGAGGCTCCCAGTGTGTGGGGGAGGCTGGCAGGGTGTGGGGGAGGCTGGCAGGGTGTGGGGGAGGCTGGCAGGGTGTGGGGGAGGCTCCCAGTGTGTGGGGGAGGCTGGCAGGGTGTGGGGGAGGCTGGCAGGGTGTGGGGGAGGCTGGCAGGGTGTGGGGGAGGCTCCCAGTGTGTGGGGGAGGCTGCAGGGTGTGGGGGAGGCTGGCAGGGTGTGGGGGAGGCTGGCAGGGTGTGGGGGAGGCTCCCAGTGTGTGGGGGAGGCTGGCAGGGTGTGGGGGAGACTCCCAGGGTGTGGGGGAGACTCCCAGGGTGTGGGGGAGGCTGGCAGGGTGTGGGGGAGGCTCCCAGTGTGTGGGGGAGGCTGGCAGGGTGTGGGGGAGGCTGGCAGGGTGTGGGGGAGGCTCCCAGTGTGTGGGGGAGGCTGGCAGGGTGTGGGGGAGGCTGGCAGGGTGTGGGGGAGGCTGGCAGGGTGTGGGGGAGGCTCCCAGTGTGTGGGGGAGGCTGGCAGGGTGTGGAGGAGGGTAGCAGGGTGTGGGGGAGGCTGGCAGGGTGTGGGGGAGGCTGGCAGGGTGTGGGGGAGGCTCCCAGTGTGTGGGGGAGGCTGGCAGGGTGTGGAGGAGGGTAGCAGGGTGTGGGGGAGGCTGGCAGGGTGTGGGGGAGGCTCCCAGGGTGTGGGGGAGGCTGGCAGGGTGTGGGGGAGGCTCCCAGGGTGTGGGGGAGGCTCCTTGGGTGTGGGGGAGGCTGGCAGGGTGTGGGGGAGGCTCCCAGGGTGTGGGGGAGGCTGGCAGGGTGTGGGGGAGGCTCCCAGTGTGTGGGGGAGGCTGGCAGGGTGTGGGGGAGGCTCCCAGTGTGTGGGGGAGACTGGCAGGGTATGGGGGAGGGTAGCAGGGTGTGGGGGAGGCTGGCAGGGTGTGGGGGAGGGTGGCAGGGTGTGGGGGAGGCTGGCAGGGTGTGGGGGAGGGTAGCAGGGTGTGGGGGAGGCTGGCAGGGTGTGGGGGAGGCTCCCAGTGTGTGGGGGAGGCTGGCAGGGTGTGGGGGAGGGTGGCAGGGTGTGGGGGAGGCTCCCAGTGTGTGGGGGAGGCTGGCAGGGTGTGGGGGAGGCTGGCAGGGTGTGGGGGAGGGTGGCAGGGTGTGGGGGAGGGTGGCAGGGTGTGGGGGAGGCTGGCAGGGTGTGGGGGAGGCTCCCAGTGTGTGGGGGAGGCTGGCAGGGTGTGGGGGAGGGTGGCAGGGTGTGGGGGAGGCTCCCAGTGTGTGGGGGAGGCTGGCAGGGTGTGGGGGGAGGCTGGCAGGGTGTGGGGGAGGGTGGCAGGGTGTGGGGGAGGGTGGCAGGGTGTGGGGGAGGGTAGCAGGGTGTGGGGGAGGGTGGCAGGGTGTGGGGGAGGGTGGCAGGGTGTGGGGGAGGCTGGCAGGGTGTGGGGGAGGCTGGCAGGGTGTGGGGGAGGCTGGCAGGGTGTGGGGGAGGCTGGCAGGGTGTGGGGGAGGCTCCCAGTGTGTGGGGGAGACTGGCAGGGTATGGGGGAGGGTAGCAGGGTGTGGGGGAGGCTGGCAGGGTGTGGGGGAGGGTGGCAGGGTGTGGGGGAGGCTGGCAGGGTGTGGGGGAGGGTAGCAGGGTGTGGGGGAGGCTGGCAGGGTGTGGGGGAGGCTCCCAGTGTGTGGGGGAGGCTGGCAGGGTGTGGGGGAGGGTGGCAGGGTGTGGGGGAGGCTCCCAGTGTGTGGGGGAGGCTGGCAGGGTGTGGGGGAGGCTGGCAGGGTGTGGGGGAGGGTGGCAGGGTGTGGGGGAGGGTGGCAGGGTGTGGGGGAGGCTGGCAGGGTGTGGGGGAGGCTCCCAGTGTGTGGGGGAGGCTGGCAGGGTGTGGGGGAGGGTGGCAGGGTGTGGGGGAGGCTCCCAGTGTGTGGGGGAGGCTGGCAGGGTGTGGGGGGGAGGCTGGCAGGGTGTGGGGGAGGCTGGCAGGGTGTGGGGGAGGCTGGCAGGGTGTGGGGGAGGGTGGCAGGGTGTGGGGGAGGGTGGCAGGGTGTGGGGAGGGTGGCAGGGTGTGGGGGAGGGTAGCAGGGTGTGGGGGAGGGTGGCAGGGTGTGGGGGAGGGTGGCAGGGTGTGGGGGAGGCTGGCAGGGTGTGGGGGAGGCTGGCAGGGTGTGGGGGAGGCTGGCAGGGTGTGGGAGAGACTGGCAGGGTGTGGGGGAGACTGGCAGGGTGTGGGAGAGACTGGCAGGGTGTGGGGGAGGCTGGCAGGGTGTGGGGGAGGCTGGCAGGGTGTGGGAGAGGCTGGCAGGGTGTGGGAGAGACTGGCAGGGTGTGGGGGAGACTGGCAGGGTGTGGGAGAGACTGGCAGGGTGTGGGGGAGACTGGCAGGGTGTGGGAGAGACTGGCAGGGTGTGGGGGAGGCTGGCAGGGTGTGGGGGAGGCTGGCAGGGTGTGGGAGAGGCTGGCAGGGTGTGGGAGAGACTGGCAGGGTGTGGGGGAGACTGGCAGGGTGTGGGAGAGACTGGCAGGGTGTGGGGGAGACTGGCAGGGTGCGGGGGAGACTGGCAGGGTGTGGGGGAGACTGGCAGGGTGTGGGGGAGACTGGCAGGGTGTGGGGGAGACTGGCAGGGTGTGGGGGAGACTGGCAGGGTGTGGGGGAGACTGGCAGGGTGTGGGGGAGACTGGCAGGGTGTGGGAGAGACTGGCAGGGTGTGGGGGAGACTGGCAGGGTGTGGGGGAGGCTGGCAGGGTGTGGGGGAGACTGGCAGGGTGTGGGGGAGACTGGCAGGGTGTGGGGGAGACTGGCAGGGTGTGGGGGAGACTGGCAGGGTGTGGGGGAGGCTGGCAGGGTGTGGGGGAGACTGGCAGGGTGTGGGGGAGACTGGCAGGGTGTGGGGGAGACTGGCAGGGTGTGGGGGAGACTGGCAGGGTGTGGGGGAGACTGGCAGGGTGTGGGGGAGACTGGCAGTGTGTGGGGGAGACTGGCAGGGTGTGGGGGAGACTGGCAGGGTGTGGGGGAGACTGGCAGGGTGTGGGAGAGACTGGCAGGGTGTGGGGGAGACTGGCAGGGTGTGGGGGAGGCTGGCAGGGTGTGGGGGAGACTGGCAGGGTGTGGGGGAGACTGGCAGGGTGTGGGGGAGACTGGCAGGGTGTGGGGGAGACTGGCAGGGTGTGGGGGAGACTGGCAGGGTGTGGGGGAGGCTGGCAGGGTATGGGGGAGACTGGCAGGGTGTGGGGGAGACTGGCAGGGTGTGGGGGAGACTGGCAGGGTGTGGGGGAGACTGGCAGGGTGTGGGGGAGGCTGGCAGGGTGTGGGGGAGACTGGCAGGGTGTGGGGGAGGCTGGCAGGGTGTGGGGGAGGCTGGCAGGGTGTGGGGGAGGCTGGCAGGGTTTGGGGGAGACTGGCAGGGTGTGGGGGAGACTGGCAGGGTGTGGGGGAGGCTGGCAGGGTGTGGGGGAGACTGGCAGGGTGTGGGGGAGGCTGGCAGGGTGTGGGGGAGGCTGGCAGGATGATAACCTGAGAACCAGCCCAGGAGGATATTTTGAGGTTATCTTCAGGTTGCCTTAAGATGATTTCGGGGCTTAATGTCCCCGCGGCCCGGTCCTCAACCAGGCCTCCTTTTTATAACACACCCCCCAGGAAGCAGTCCGTAGCAGCTGTCTAACTCCCAGGTACCTATTTACTGCTAGGTAACAGGTGCATCAGGGTGAAAGAAACTCTGCCCATTTGTTTCCGCCTCCACCGGGGATCGAACCCGGAACCTCAGGACTACGAATACGAAACGCTGTCCACTCAGCTGCCAGGCCCCACTGTCAAGAGTGAACAAGCTCTACCACTGCTACTACCACAACCACAACTACCACTACCACAACTACCAGAACTACCACAACTCCTCTTAGAGTCCTTCTGTAATACATACACAACACATTTAAGTGAAAATCAGCTAAAGTTGTCTCGCTTCTATCTGAGCCTGTCTGTCTCTACATCCCTATCTCTCTCTCTATCTATCCATCCCTCTCTCTCTCTCTCTCACTCTCTCTCTCTCATCCTCTGCACTCCCCCAGCCTCCAATCCTTTCCCCTTCTCCTCTATTCTCCCCCTCAGTCTCCCCTCACAGATACATCACAATAATTACCCCCACACCCACAAATTTTCCCTTTAAAAACATTTTAGAAAATCATAATAGACGGAACGCTACGCCCCTCCCTCCCCCCAGCCACCTCCTCCCCCCCCAGCCACCCCCTCCCCCAAGAGAACTTCATCCCCCCCCCCCCGACCCCAACAACCCCCTCCCCCCCCTCGCTGTAAAAGCCGCGACTCTGGCTTAAAATATCGTTCCTTTGTGTTTGACTAACCAATTTTTCACTCGAGGGGGTCGTAGCGCCCTGGTGAGGTCTGTCGGGGGAGGGGGTGAGGAGGAGGAGCAGGAGGAGAGAGAGAGAGAGAGAGAGAGAGAGAGAGAGAGAGAGAGAGAGAGAGAGAGAGAGAGAGAGAGAGAGAGAGAGAGAGAGAGAGAGAGAGAGAGAGAGAGAGAGACAGAGAGAGACAGAGACAGAGACAGAGACAGAGACAGAGACAGAGAGAGAGAGAGAGAGAGAATATGGTTTTAGAAAAGGTCGATCTGCTGCTAATCTCTGCACTAAGTGGCATCAGTCACTGGATGAGTCCAAGATGAGCTGTGTTGTTGCTCCAGACACAGCAGGAGCCTGTGGTCGGGTCTGGCACTCTGGAGTAATAGTGAAGCTTCAAGCACTAGGCATCTCAGGCGCCATCTTAAGAGTTAGTAAGGGAACCACCTTCAAGAACGCACTCTAAGAGTCGTCCTCAATGGAGCAGAATCCGATAGCCACATAATTGGTGGCAGCGTTCCACAGGGTAGTGTGCTTGGCCCTCTGCTGTGGAATGTTTATTTCAACGATCTACTTCATCTCATTCCTGAAGCTCAAGCCTATGCTGATGACTGTACTCTAACCTTTACATACACAAAGGAAGAAATGCCAACTGCTACAAGACTCATCAATCACAAACCTTCAGCGATGTCTACCTGGAGCAGGAGATGACAGGTCACACTTGTGGCTGAGACGACACAAGTGATGATGATAACTAGACTGAACATGGTAAACTGGACAGTCTTGCAAATGGGTGACAAAACCTTAGAGTTCAGAGATGAAATTGACATTTTGGGAATCAAGCTCGATTCTTTAATAACAATAAAGAGTCACGTGCTTAACCTAGCCCAAAAGGCAGCGAGGAAACTTGCAGCTCTACGGCTCATCTCTCACCTTCTCGACAGCAGGGGCTGCAAAACCTTATATGAAGGACAAGTTCGCTCTCATCTAGAGTATGCAGCCCTCTCCTGGAACGCCTTCCAATCATTCATCAGACTGTTGGACACAGTGAGAGAGACGGGCCAGAAGGCTCATCTCTAGTCTTGACCAAGTCTGGTGGGAACGGTCTGAACATCAGAGCCTGCAACACCGTCGTGACGTTGGTGGTCTTACTGTTATGTACAAGGCCAACATTCTCAAAGTTCCGCACCTGGCCCAACTCCGTGGACAACCAGTAGTTGCCACCCGGAGCACTAGGCTCTCAACCTTCAACAGTCTCATGCTGGAAGTGCCATTCTCAAGAACATCACTCCATCAGCGATCATTCACTCCGAGGCTGACTGGCATCAGGAACTTGTTGGCCCAACAGGTTGATACACGGGAGATCAGGTCAACTGATCACATGAAGGCTCTGGCACACAGTTGACTACACGCTCATCCTCTTCCTTATATCATTGTTACTTAGATTTAAATAAAGTTTATGTTGACCAGACCACACACTAGAAGGTGAAGGGACGACGACGTTTCGGTCCGTCCTGGACCATTCTCAAGTCGAATCCTTCTAGTGTGTGGTCTGGTCAACATACTTCAGCCACGTTATTGTGACTCATCGCCTGCAATATAGTTTATTCTTGAACCAAACTATAATGTCATGAAATAAATGAGTCTGTATTGGCAATCTTCAGATGAGGTGAGGCAGGATGATAGCTATTGCTTGTAGTTTCGCTAGTCACCTTATCTGATAGCCGTAATCAGCCCGGGTCCTAGTGAGAGAGAGAGAGAGAGAGAGAGAGAGAGAGAGAGAGAGAGAGAGAGAGAGAGAGAGAGAGAGAGAGAGAGAGAGAGAGAAAGAGAGAGAGAGAGAGAGAGAGAGAGAGAGAGAGAGAGAGAGAGAGAGAGAGAGAGAGAGAGAGAAAAAAAAATTTTGCAGTGGGGAAAAAAAAGCAAAATAAAATTTATTAGAAATTTATTCATCAATTTTATTGCTTTTATTGATTATTTCTAATGTTTGCTTCCTCTTTTTCTCCTCTTCCATATATTGTCTCTTTTTATTCTTCTTTTCTGCCTCTTATTTTAATTTTCTTAAACCCATTGTACTCTCCTTCCCCATTTTCTTTATTTACTTTTCCTTTCCTTTATATTCTTTATTTTTATTCCTTCCTTGTTTCTACTCTATTCTCTTTTGACTTGTGTTTCGTCAACATTATATTGTTAGGCTTTGTTCTTCTTCCACGGCGTGGTGCTCCTCTTCCTTCTCCTTCCTTCTTCTCCCCTTCCTTCTCCTCCCCTTCCTTCTCCTCCTCTTCCTTCTTCTCCCCTTCCTTCTCCTCCCCTTCCTTCTCCTCCTCTTCCTTCTTCTCCCCTTCCTTCTCCTCCCCTTCCTTCTTCTCCCCTTCCTTCTCCTCCCCTTCCTTCTCCTCCTCTTCCTTCTTCTCCCCTTCCTTCTCCTCCCCTTCCTTCTCCTCCCCTTCCTTCTTCTCCCCTTCCTTCTCCTCCCCTTCCTTCTCCTCCCCTTCCTTCTTCTCCCCTTCCCTCTCCTCCCCTTCCTTCATCTCCCCTTCCTTCTCCTCCCCCTTCCTTCTTCTCCCCTTCCTTCTCCTCACCCTTCCTTCTCCTCCCCTTCCTTCTCCTCTTCCTTCTCCTCCACTTCCTTCTCCTCCCCTTCCTTCTCCTCCCCTTCCTTCTTCTCCCCTTCCTTCTCCTCTTCCTTCTCCTCCACTTCCTTCTCCTCCCCTTCCTTCTCCTCTTCCTTCTCCTCCACTTCCTTCTCCTCCCCTTCCTTCTCCTCCCCTCCCTTCTCCTCCCCTTCCTTCTCCTCCCCTTCCTTCTTCTCCTCTTCCTTCTCCTCCTACTCTACCCATACCTTTCCCTTTGTTTCTTATTCTGGATCTTCCTCCTTAACTACGTCTGTTTTTGATAAAGATTCACGTTTTCTCTTCTCTCTCTCTCTCTCTCTCTCTCTCTCTCTCTCTCTCTCTCTCTCTCTCTCTCTCTCTCTCTCTCTCTCTCTGTCTCTGTCTCTCCCTCCCTCTCCCTCTCTGGGTCTCAGGGCAGCTGAGGTTAATCGTTTGGAATATAGGAGAGTCTGGAGGAGTGTTTATGTCAACAATGAAGGGGGGGAGAGAGGGACATGGGGAGGGTGGGAGGGAGGGAGAGAGAAGGGAAATACATAGAGGCAAGAGGTCGAGGGGGGGGGGGGGGAATAAGAGACGGAAAGTGGAGAGAGGAGAAAGAAGATGCAGGAGGAGAGTAGACTGGTGAAGGGGGGAATGAGTGAATGGGGAAGGTTAAGGCACAGAATGAGAGAGAGAGAGAGAGAGAGAGAGAGAGAGAGAGAGAGAGAGAGAGAGAGAGAGAGAGAGAGAGAGAGAGAGAGAGAGAGAGAGAGAGAGAGAGAGAGAGAGAGAGAGAGAGAGAGAGAGAGAGAGAGAGAGAGAGAGAGAGAGA
>NC_091192.1:26520623-26543123 GCF_040958095.1 Procambarus clarkii
ATAGTAATGTGAGGTAATCTGGGTTGTGAAGTCACAACTCGGTGGGAATTTTGGTTGTGAGAGAGTATCAGTGTGGGTGAGTGGTGGTCATTGTAGTGTGAGGTCACACAACTAACGAAGGTCCAGTAGTGTGTCATAATAATAGTGATGTTATTGACGTGTATAGTAAAAATATATTGGGGGGTTACTGATGAGTTACAGCAATGCGTTAGTCCTTGGAAAATGTGTTGTAGCTTGATCGCCTAATCATTAACAGTTATGTTCCTTATGATGCGGCACTGGAGCAGTTAGGGTCGGTCCTTGGCTTTGGTTGCTGTGTCATTCTCACTCTCTCTTTTTTACAGATGCATTACATGTGTCTCGCTCTTATATTCACGTTGTGACGTCTTCCGCTTGTTCCTCTCTCTATTTCTTTCATTTTCTTATTTTTTGTTTGCATTATATTGCATAATGCTCTTGCCGGTTCCTTAGTCTTTTAAGGACAATATGTAACTAATGTTGCCTTCTTGCACTATCTCTCCCATAGCATTGTTTCATCAGTAACATTGCATTTCCAATAGCATTTCTCCCATAGAATTAGCATATTATATTTATCATACGACCAAATAATTATTGGAGGGGGGGGGGAATAATAATCCCAAAACTGTGATCCACTCTCCGTCGCTCAAGTCACAAAGAACTCTTCAGTATTCTTAACTTCCACTTATGTACTTGAGAATACTTGAGCGCGAGCTTATCACGGCCAATTAAGTAGATGTGGATAAGTGGCTTGTTGAGTCAGGGAGAGAGGGTGATGTTCAGGGGCATGAGTGAGTGTCAGGGGGAAGGGTGAGTGAGGGTTCCGGGGTGGGGGTATTTAGCGGGGACTACCTACCTACCATATACGGGCTCACCATAGCCCGTGCTACTTGGAACTTATTGTTCTGAGTAGCTGAATCTAAAACAACAACAACAACAACCTTCCATTTGGGAAGAGGAGTGCATCAGAGGAAGTGCTTACCTAACAGTGTATACGATTCTTGTCCCCTAACTCCCCTTGCCACTTCTGGGGGGGGGGTATAGGGTATTTATGTAGCTTCAGGGCACCTGTGAAGTCTAGTTCTGTATGCCCCGCCTACTACCCTTGTTGTACCTGTTGCACAACAACTTAACTATTGTGAGAGTATGAGGCAAAGAATGGTAATCAGGGAAGATAGGAAGATATCCTCACATACAAGGCACTAGAGGTGATCCTCAAAGTACGCAGTACACAATTATAATAATAAGCAAGCACCGATCGAATTAATAGTACCTACGGGCTCACCATAACCCGTGCTGCTTGGAGCTTTTTGTTCCAAGTAGCGAATCTTTAACAACAGCGGCTGGAATTAATTCTAGACAGGACGTACTTTCTAGAAATGCTCACATTGCAAATTTGCCGGAATGTTCACTCTTCTTAACAGGGTGAAATCAAGAAAGTGATCGAGACCAGACCAGCCTTTTTCTACAAGTCTCACGACACCTACAATCAATATTCAATCAGGTGCGTACTCCGCCTTACCCATCCAGTTCTACCACGCTAGAGCCTAAAGCCCTGGGAGGTCTACCCACACATTGACTCATCCTACCCACCCATTAACTCATCCTACCCACCCATTAACTCATCCTACCCACCCATTGACTCATCCTACCCACCCATTAACTCATCCTACCCACCCATTGACTCATCCTACCCACCCATTGACTCATCCTACCCACCCATTGACTCATCCTACCCACCCATTAACTCATCCTACCCACCCATTGACTCATCCTACCCACCCATTAACTCATCCTACCCACCCATTGACTCATCCTACCCACCCATTGACTCATCCTACCCACCCATTGACTCATCCTACCCACCCATTGACTCATCCTACCCACCCATTGACTCATCCTACCCACCCATTAACTCATCCTACCCACCCATTGACTCATCCTACCCACCCATTAACTCATCCTACCCACCCATTAACTCATCCTACCCACCCATTGACTCATCCTACCCACCCATTAACTCATCCTACCCACCCATTGACTCATCCTACCCACGCATTGACTCATCCTACCCACCCATTGACTCATCCTACCCACCCATTAACTCATCCTACCCACCCATTAACTCATCCTACCCACCCATTGACTCATCCTACCCACCCATTGACTCATCCTACCCACCCATTGACTCATCCTACCCACCCATTGACTCATCCTACCCACCCATTGACTCATCCTACCTACCCATTGACTCATCCTACCCACCCATTGACTCATCCTACCCACCCATTGACTCATCCTACCCACCCATTAACTCATCCTACCCACCCATTGACTCATCCTACCCACCCATTGACTCATCCTACCCACCCATTGACTCATCCTACCCACCCATTAACTCATCCTACCCACCCATTAACTCATCGCACACTCACCAAAGAAGACGGAACAGTTAAGTTTACGCTCTACGCACTCTTGCAGTCATACTTTTCAGGAAGACCAACACCCGATTTAATGTCCAAACCACACAACAAAAAATGAAAAACGCCAACGTTTCGGTCCACGATGGAACGAAACGTTGGCGTTTCTTCTTTTTTCTGACGGATGGCTCAGACATCATATCTTCAGCCCCGTTATTGCGACTCATCGTCTGCAACAGCCGTTTTGTCAAGACTTAATAGGACTTGTCAAGACTTAATAGGACTTGTCAAGACTTAATAGGACTTGTCAAGACTTAATAGGACTTGTCAAGACTTAATAGGACTTGTCAAGACTTAATAGGACTTGTCAAGACTTAATAGGCTACTAACTAGCAATAATTTGCAACTGTAACAGCTCCAAGAAACATAAATAACTAACGCATCACCTTCTGCCACTGCATGTGCATAACCTGCTATCTCCATCCAGGATTCTCAACATGACGAAACCACTACATCCGCTTGCTTTAAGCCCCTGTAACCAAGCTTCACTGAGAGCCACAACGCTCATCATAGATTCCATCATCAGAAACGATAACTACCTATTCCTCCAGAAGCTCAATAGATAATTAATGAAAAAGAATAATCCAATTATCCAAATTCCAGGCGACTTATTCTCAAAACATTGTATTCCTCGAGTACAAACAACACTGTATTCCTCGAGTACAAACAACACTGTATTCCTCGAGTACCAACAACACTGTATTCCTCGAGTACCAACAACACTGTATTCCTCGAGTACCAACAACACTGTATTCCTCGAGTACCAACAACATTGTATTCCTCGAGTACCAACAACACTGTATTCCTCGAGTACCAACAACATTGTATTCCTCGAGTACCAACAACACTGTATTCCTCGAGTACCAACAACACTGTATTCCTCGAGTACCAACAACACTGTATTCCTCGAGTACCAACAACATTGTATTCCTCGAGTACCAACGGAAGGGTCCTCTGTTGACCCCGGCCTCACGCACGAACAGCCTATCCTCCAGCTTAGATAGTACTTATAGTAACTATGTGAACCATTGTACATATGTTCACGTCATGAACAGTAAGAGAGAACAATTTGGTACTACTGAGTGTGGACAAACCGGAAAAGGTTTTTGTATTTATATTAATGACATCTAACCTAACCATACATCCTAGGCCTAATACACACTATCCGAGGCCTAATATAGTACACATATGTGCTATACTAAGACTAGTTTGGTCTTTAGGTTTAGGTTTCACGGACGCAATAAAGTGAAGAGTACTAATTTGTCCATCTAATTGTCCATTACTTCAATATGTAGGATGGTGTACATAGTTATAAGAGCACTATCAGGTGGACGGGCTGTGACACATCAGTGACCATCAGTGACATCAGTGACATCAGTGACCATCAGTGACCATCAGTGACATCAGTGACATCAGTGACATCAGTGACCATCAGTGACCATCAGTGACATCAGTGACATCAGTGACCATCAGTGACCATCAGTGACATCAGTGACATCAGTGACCATCAGTGACATCAGTGACATCAGTGACCATCAGTGACATCAGTGACCATCAGTGACATCAGTGACATCAGTGACCATCAGTGACCATCAGTGACCATCAGTGACCATCAGTGACATCAGTGACATCAGTGACCATCAGCGACCATCAGTGACAATCAGTGACCATCAGTGACCATCAGTGACCATCAGTGACATCAGTGACACATCAGTGACATCAGTGACCATCAGTGACATCAGTGACCATCAGTGACCATCAGTGACAATCAGTTACATCAGTGACAATCAGTGACCATCAGTGACAATCAGTGACCATCAGTGACAATCAGTGACCATCAGTGACCATCAGTGACCATCAGTGACATCAGTGACCATCAGCGACCATCAGTGACAATCAGTGACCATCAGTGACAATCAGTGACCATCAGTGACCATCAGTGACATCAGTGACACATCAGTGACATCAGTGACATCAGTGACATCAGTGACCATCAGTGACATCAGTGACCATCAGTGACAATCAGTGACAATCAGTGACAATCAGTGACCATCAGTGACATCAGTGACCATCAGTGACCATCAGTGACAATCAGTGACCATCAGTGACATCAGTGACAATCAGTGACCATCAGTGACCATCAGTGACATCAGTGACCATCAGTGACCATCAGTGACAATCAGTGACCATCAGTGACAATCAGTGACCATCAGTGACATCAGTGACATCAGTGACAATCAGTGACCATCAGTGACATCAGTGACAATCAGTGACCATCAGTGACATCAGTGACCATCAGTGACCATCAGTGACAATCAGTGACAATCAGTGACCATCAGTGACATCAGTGACATCAGTGACCATCAGTGACATCAGTGACAATCAGTGACCATCAGTGACAATAAGTGACCATCAGTGACATCAGTGACAATCAGTGACCATCAGTGACATCAGTGACCATCAGTGACAATCAGTGACCATCAGTGACAATCAGTGACCATCAGTGACATCAGTGACCATCAGTGACATCAGTGACAATCAGTGACCATCAGTGACATCAGTGACCATCAGTGACATCAGTGACCATCAGTGACAATCAGTGACCATCAGTGACATCAGTGACCATCAGTGACATCAGTGACCATCAGTGACATCAGTGACATCAGTGACCATCAGTGACATCAGTGACCATCAGTGACCGTCAGTGACATCAGTGACATCAGTGACCATCAGTGACATCAGTGACCATCAGTGACATCAGTGACCATCAGTGACATCAGTGACCATCAGTGACATCAGTGACAATCAGTGACCATCAGTGACATCAGTGACCATCAGTGACAATCAGTGACCATCAGTGACATCAGTGACCATCAGTGACATCAGTGACATCAGTGACCATCAGTGACCATCAGTGACATCAGTGACCATCAGTGACATCAGTGACCATCAGTGACATCAGTGACAATCAGTGACATCAGTGACCATCAGTGACATCAGTGACATCAGTGACATCAGTGACATCAGTGACCATCAGTGACATCAGTGACCATCAGTGACATCAGTGACCATCAGTGACCATCAGTGACCATCAGTGACAATCAGTGACCATCAGTGACCATCAGTGACATCAGTGACCATCAGTGACCATCAGTGACATCAGTGACATCAGTGACCATCAGTGACATCAGTGACATCATAGCCTTGAGAAAAACAATTATCATCAGTAAGACTGAAAAACTACGAAGAAAACGGAACAAGAATGAAGAATTCTTCACCACTCGCTCTATCGAAGACTATCGCTCAGCCAAGCCAAGGACTTGGCTTGGCTGAGCGACTTGGCTGTCACCTGATGTGTCTTCTGGCTGACAGACGTCAGTCAGTCCAGCAGGTGAGTCCAGCCCTGGCACCTGGCACTCCTACACCTCTCCCCCCCAAGGCCACAGTACTTCAACAGTACCCCCACCCCGCTCTCCCACTGATGGGTAACTTCACTATACTTAAGTAAGTCATTAATTCTCAACGAAAAATAACGAGCAGTCTTGCCATGAGAGGTCAAAACCTTTAGTGAATACCTGAGTGCCGATTTCGTAAGTCATACCTGACTGGCGATGTCGTAAGTCATACCTGATTGGCGATATCGTAAGTCAGCCCTAATGGCGTTCGTCGAGGATTCCCCTGGGCCAACTACTGACCTTCCCTACGATGCAACCCACAACAGCCGCATTAATCCTATGAACACATTGACTGGTAGGTGAACCGATACATCAGGTGTCAGATATGCTGTTGTTCGGGCATCTCGCACTGTGCTGGAATCGAACCCTGGACCATAAAGTTGTGAGCCACCGGCGCTGACCACTCTGCTACATTTGGTGAACAGAATAATCAGGAGAGATGATTAAATTGATGCTGACTATAATCAACTGCAGTACTCCTCATCAATGGTTCATATGTTCCGTAGCAAAGAACGCATGAACAATGTTGTTCAGTTTCTTGAACACAAATGGTACAATATCAGAGAGAGAGGGAGAGAGAGAGAGAGAGAGAGAGAGAGAGAGAGAGAGAGAGAGAGAGAGAGAGAGAGAGAGAGAGAGAGAGAGAGAGACAAAGAGAGTGAGACATACAAGACACAAAGAGATAGATAGGGGCAGAAATAAAAAAGGAGAGAGATAAATAAATAAGGCAGAGAAGGAAAGATAAGCAGACAGAAGAAAAAGAGATAGACAGGGCACAGATAGATAAAAAATAGTACAAATAAGGGAGGGAGAGAGGAATGATATTGGGTGGGAGCGATCATATTAAACTGTATCTTTTGTTGAGTTCATACCATCCCTCTATCTTTCTCCTCTCGCTGTCTACTCCTTCCCCTGTCTACCCCTCCTGTCTACTCATCCTCCTCCCTCTGTCTACTCCTCCTCCTTCGTCCCTCTCACTCTAGATATGAACATATTCAATGAACTTATAACACTAATCAAGAGCTGTTCTTCCGTTCTCTTCTCAACAGAACAAGTCTGGTGTTGTGTTTAAGTTCCATCAACCTGTGATGACTAACCTAACCTTCACAACAGTTCCCTGACCAGCCAATACATATGTTATACTCTTAAACATATTCCAAGACACAAATATACTCAGTGTATATATACACTGTGAAGCGGAGCATACCTTTTCGTGTATATCCCGTATAATCTGGAGGGTTATTGAGGCCTATCAACCTCTGAAGGAGGGTTATTAAGGCCACCACAATAGTTATGACCATGTATAAGTATAAGTAAGCCAGTAAGTATACTTTACTCCTGAACACTGTCCAGGACTAAATTCAAGTCTGTGTTATACACTTAGCTGGGTAAACTTTTGGGTGTGTAGGCACCCCACTTAGACTTAGGTAAAGACTAATTGTTAGACTTGCCAGCGACACTGTCGTTGGCACCTATTGTGTACAGTGGCTGGGTAATGGTGTATTGTTTCACCAGCTTGTTGTGTTCCCTCTTGAACGCACACTCGCAATTCGCTCTCTCTCTCTTACTTCTGTCTCTCCCTCTGTCTCTCATTCTCTCTCTTTGTCTCCCTGTCTGTCTCTCCTTGTCTGTCTCTCCTTGTCTGTCTCTCCTTGTCTGTCTCTCCCTGTCTGTCTCTCCTTGTCTGTCTCTCCCTGTCTGTCTCTGTCACCAGCGACAGTAGATAACCAGTGTCTGTGAAATAATCTCATATTCTGTTTACGCTGAGTACTTCCCATGTACACCCATGTACACCCATGTACTCCCATGTACACCCATGTACTCCAATATACACCCATGTACTCGTTTTATGTCTGTTTGTCCGTCCTTGCCTCCCTGCCAGGTTGGCACGGAGTCAAGTTGTATCCAGACCTTCCTTCCCTGCTGGGGACGCCTCCCTCCCTCACCTTCACTCACCCTCGCAGCTTCCGCTCGCTCCTCGCCCTTGTGATAGAGTCACATTAGAGCGGTAATTGTCGAAACGTGTCCGAACACAAGTGGAACATGACGCGGTCGGCTGGTGTCCCGGTGCTGGCCGCGGCTTGGGTCTCCTAAGAGCAGGAGGGGTGAGAGAGGGCCAGACACCACTCCGGGGACCACCACCGACATTTTCCCGTGCCACTGGAGTCCCTTCTTCTTCTCAAAACCGCCGCCTCGATCGAGCTTAAATTCACTGCCCGCTGGGACCAAAATGGGGGGGAAGAAATCTTTACATCCAGCCCTCGGCGGCTTATCGACCTTATATCCGGGCGGTTTAGAGGTTAAAGGAATGCTTCGCTGGGATCTCTCAGGTGCTCCTCCAGCCCAACCGCCCTTGCTATACTAACGGTTTCTTGCCGTTTGAAATTTTGAAAAAAGGAGGACATTTACTTGTCATCGCTCTTTTCCCGCCATTTCCCCTCCCCACCACCTCTAAGAAGCCTCGAGGACGCAGCTCCTTGATAAAGAAGAGTGGCAAGGGTATGATAAATAGGGAGAGAGCAGTAATTAGGATGACCGGTGGAGCGCGCCAGGTTCAAAGACCAAGAATAACGAGACAACGTAATGGCTTCCGCAGGCCCTTCCCACTCTGGCGGCCGCCATCTTGGATTTCTGCATGGAGAGAGAGGAGGAGGAGGACGAGTAGCAACAGGAGAGAAACTTGGAGACCAAGAGGGATAGAAAGTAGAAGAGAGTAGAAAGAGTAGAAAGTAGGAGAAAGTAGAGGAGGAATGAGGAAGTGAAGAAGCAGCAGTAGCAGATATTGGCAACACAGTTGCCCCGCGAGCGATTTAGTTCTGGGTTCGAGTCCTGGTCGGGGATGATTGACTAGGCGCCAATCCTTAACTGTTCGTCCCTGTTCACCCAGCAGTAATTGGGTATAAGGTTGTTAACCGATTAGTGAGTCGTATTCCAAGGGGGGAACTAGTAGGTAAGGCTTATCATGAACTATGGGAAGGGAAAGCTCTCAGCCTGTTAACGAGTCAGAAGTAGTCTGTTCCTGTAACCACCTGTGTAAACCACCTGTGTAAACCACCTGTGTAAACCACCTGTGTAAACCTTCCAAAAGACCCTCGGGTCTACGAGAGGAAGACCCTGGTCCCACCCACGAACACCCTGGTCCACCCTGGTCCACACACGAAGACCCTGGTCCACCCTGGTCCACACACGAAGACCCTGGTCCACCCTGGTCCACCCTGGTCCACACACGAAGACCCTGGTCCACCCTGGTCCACCCTGGTCCACACACGAAGACCCTGGTCCACACACGAAGACCCTGGTCCACCCTGGTCCACCCTGGTCCACCCTGGTCCACACACGAAGACCCTGGTCCACCCTGGTCCACACACGAAGACCCTGGTCCACCCTGGTCCCACCCACGAACACCCTGGTCCACCCTGGTCCCACCCACGAACACCCTGGTCCACCTGGTCCACACACGAACACCCTGGTCCACCCTGGTCCACACACGAAGATCCAGGCCACCCTGGTCCACCCTGGTCCACCCTGGTCCACACACGAAGACCCTGGTCCACCCTGGTCCACCCTGGTCCACCCTGGTCCACACACGAAGACCCTGGTCCACCCTGGTCCACCGTCTGGTGCCCTGGAGGTATGGCTGCTCAGGTCAGCCACAAGGAGGGCGGGGAATGCTGTTATATATTCTTGTATTGTTTATTTGTTATTACTGTTATTGGTTGTGTTCACGCTGTTATTGTTCTTCAGCCCGACGGCAGCTGGTGAGTGGGAGTCAATAACTAGGGTCCGACGGCTGAGTGGACAGCGCTCGGGATTCCTAGTCCTAAGGTTCCGGATACGATCCCCGGCGGAGGCGGTAATAAACGCCAGAGTTTCTTTCACCTTGATGCACCTGTTCACCTAGCAGTAAATAGGTACCTGGGAGTTAGACTGTTGCTACGGGCTGCTTCCTGGGGGATGTGTAACAAAAAAAGGAGGCCTGGTCGAGGACCGGGCCGCGGGGATGCTAAGTCCCGAAATCATCTCAAGATAACTTCAAGAAGGTATTCACCTGCCAAGCTGAACTGTTGGGTATCCTTGTTATTGAAACGTTATTGAAAACAACGCAGCAGACTACTAATTACCCCCAGATCCCCTCCTTTTGCTACGGGCTCACCATAGCCCGTGCTACTTGGAACTTTTTGTTCCAAGTAGCGAATCTTAAACAACTTAGTAGCACTAAATACTTTACAATCAAATGAACAAATCCACAAGGGCCGTGACGAGGATTCGAACCTGCGTCCGGGAGCATCCCAGACACTGCCTTAATCGACTGAGCTATAACAGGGTTAAAAAGAGTTGAAACCGAAGTTCTACTGAACTTACTGGATCCCGTAGCCTCTCCGAGGCACAAACCAGGATTTTACACAACTCCCCCCTGGCACCCGAGCTGAATAAGGCTTTTTGTGTCCTATGTAATCCCTTTTGAGCATGATTATGGGGCCCACAAAGAGTGAATATATAATAAGACTTGCGAACAAGCCTGAACGGTCTCCAGGCATATATGCAACTGTATCTTGTATGATACAAGAATAAGACTCTTGTATCATACAAGATAGCATGGCGGGTCACCTTGATAGGCTTTAAGTCCAACACCAAACACACACAAAGGGATCTGTACAGCAAAAAGTGTACCTTGCTTCTCAGTGTACAATCTGAGCTCATTACAGTCCTCAACTATAATCAGAACTAAAGTACACTTGCCGGTTGGTCAATAAATCATTTGTGATTACTTTAACAATCCTCCAGACGTTGACAGACCTTAAGCCTTAAACCAAACTGTTCTCAACCATATTGTCAGCAAGAACCAGGTCGAGTAAGTCTCGTCATATTGATCTGAGTGAAGCTTCGTCTCAGGTCAATGACGGCCCGACAGATGCTTCACAATTGTTTTTGTTAATCGCGAGTTCAAAGAACTCGTTGTTCTTGAAGAATTCAAGAAATTCAAGAATTCTTGAAGAATTCTTCAACGTGTTCAAAGAACACGTTGGCTTTTCAATGTAGTTTACTCTGCAATTATGTGGTTATTACCGTCGTAGTCCTGTTTAATTCCCATACTCCTTAACCAAATAACTCCTTAACTCCTTAACTACTCCTTAACTCCTTAACTACTCCTTAACTCCAAATATGGGATGCCATATTTAGCATATGGCATCCCGTTTGTTGTTGTTGTCGTATCATTATAATCTGTTGTTTAAGATTAACGGCTCTTTTGTCAGTCTTTCTATTCAACCCTCTTGGGATATGGTCCCTCTGGCGCTGTATTCCTCAATCTACTCCGCTTCTGAATTTGGTCAAATTTATAATAATAATGGACTGGAAGTGTAGACAAGTTGGCGATCTCCCGCACATCCTCGTGAAGACTCGTCCTCTTGATGAGTCTGATGCACTGGAAACATTTCTCGGTGACAGGACCAGTGTCGTCGATGCCTGCTGGCCAACTAGACACGATTCAGTCATAAGGAAGACGAAAGAGGAACTAGCAGCCACGGCAAGTTGGGAACAAGACTGGAAAATCGTGACAAATCCTAACAAGATTCAATTGTGCTCGGTGGGCAGCTGGGCTAGTACAGATTGCTAGTAAGGGCTAGTAAGGTTGCTAGTACAGGTGGGCAGCTGGGCTAGTACACTCGGGGTCATCAACATTGGTGGCACGTTAATACAGGTACAGAACTCTACTACAATTCTAGGCTATGTAATATCGAGACTTTTGAATTCCACAATAAGAAAGTAGCCTTAGCCAAAGCACACCTAGCTCGGTTGTACCGATTCAGACAAGCTCCACAACATGTGAAGCTACATCTATACAGAATGCTTATTCGACCTATCCTGGAATACCCATATACACCCCACTTGCTCTTACTAAACAGTTAAATATGTTGAAACTTCAAAGGGTTCAAAATAGAGCACTCAAATTTGTAGCCGGAGCGACACTTACCGACAAAATTCGGACTGACAGTCTCCACACCCAGTTAAAGATAGAACCGTTGAATAGACGTCTCCACAAATTCTCAGTAAAGCAGTTATACAAAATGAAGAACACCTTACCAAATCGTGACGATCCCTTTGTTGCGGTACGCCCACTTCCTTAATGTTACACCTATTACCCCAAGCTCACGCCTATACTGATGACTCTACTCTAACCTTTACATATGGACAAGAAGAAGTAACAAGTGCTATCAAGTTACGGGCTCACCATAGCCCGTGCTACTTGGAACTTTGTTCCAGGTAGCGAATCTTTAACAACAACAACAAACAACTGCTACGAGGGTCATTAATCACAACTTTCAACAATATCTACCTGGGTGAGACGATAGCAGGTCATATTTGTGACTTAAGAAAACACAGACGATAACATGACTCAATGATATTGCAAATCGGACAGGCATACAAATGAGTTACAATGGTGCACAGTGATGAAGTCAATATATTGGGAATGTAGTTTGACTATTCAGTGGCCATGAATAGACACGTGTGTGTGCAGACGACGAGTCACAATAACGTGGCTAAACATGATAACCAAACGACTTTACGATGACACACACATGACTTGATAACGGTCCAGGACGGACCGAAAGGTCGTCGGTTCTCCATCTTCTGATGTGTGATTTGGTCATCAAAAAGTCACATGATCAAGCTAGCAAGCAAGGTAGCCAGAAAAAGTGTAGCCATACAGATCGTCTCATTCCTGCTTGACAGTCGGGGTTGTAAAAACTTTATGTGAGGCGCAAGTTCGCTCCCATCTTGAGTATGCGGCCTCCTCCTGGTCTGCTGGCCCTCTTCCTCTCCCTCTGCACAAGGTGCAGACCCGTGCGAGAATGTTGTTGTTGTTAAAGATTCGCTACCTGGAACATAACGTTACAAGTAGCACGGGCTATGGTGAGCCCGTAGACCGTGCGAGGAGGCTCACCTCTAGTCTAGACCCGTTGGACTGTTCAGAACATCTGAGCCATCAACACTGGCGCCATCTTGGTGGTCTTACTGTCATGTACATGGCCAACATTCTCAAAGTTCCGCACCTGGCCCAACTCCGTGGACAATCAGTAGTTGCCACCCGTAGCACTAGGCTCTCAACCTTCAACAGTCTCATGCTGGAAGTGCCATTCTCAAGAACATCACTCCATCAGCGATCTTTCACTCCGAGGCTGACTGGCATCAGGAACTTGTTGGACCAACAGGTTGATACACGGGAGATCAGGTCAACTGATCACATGAAGGCTCTGGCACACAGTTGGCTACACGCTCATCCTCTTCCTTGTATCATTGTTACTTAGATTTAAATATAGATCATTCCTAATTAAAAAAATTCTAGGGGCAGGCTTAAAATCAGATGAGGTAAGATAACAGCTCTTGCTTTCAGTTTCACTAGGTGCATCATATGTCAGCCCTAATGAATCCTAGTTTTAGTTTTAAAAAACAAGAGAGAGAGAGAGAGAGAGAGTGTTTCATGAAATACATTAGGCTAGGTTAAAATAATATGATAAACGCACGCTCCTATAATCTTGTTCATAACATTGTATACAACACCTTGAGAAAGGATGGAGGTTGAATCCGAAAATTTGGTTTTAATACACTTACACATATACTAAGTCCTTCCTTCACCTTAATATTGGTACTACTAATAATAACAATACAAACCGCATCTTACAGTTTGTTAATATTTTCTCAAAACTACCTCGAAGGTTTCTTGAAAGAGATAATAAGCGACCTAATGGGACCGGCCATTACCTAATAGATTCGGTAATGGAGCCGACCTTTGCCTAATGGGCACACACGAAACACCTCGTCCCGTTAATGCTGATAATCTCACACACTCACAGCTGCGCCGATAATCGATACGCCTCCCTTAACCGACCTATTTGCTCGGCCCCGACAAGCAATTGGCTGTCAGTTAATTGGGCAACCAGCAGTTAAGAGGCAGTTGGTTATTTTGGCATTATCATCCCCCCTCTCGGGGTCCCCCCCCCCCTTATGGTTTCCCCTAAGGAGAGGCGCGCCCGCGCGCCCGCAGATCAACACAACGATATCGTGTCCCGCTCGTGGCTCTGACCTCGGCTTCACTAGTAACCAGTTTAATTAACACATTTCCCCACCATTTCTATAAACATACAAGTAAACAGAAGACAGACACTCACGAGGGAACCAACCACAAACGGCTCGATATACCTCCTGAGGCGCCGTAGGTTAAGCATTGTCAGCTCTGGCTAGTAAAGAGGTGGGTGACCGCTCGGGGAGCAGCCTTACGGGGAATTTTGATGAAGCAGGTTTTTCTGTCCCATAAGGCAGGTATTCCATAGGCTATGTAAGGTTAACCGGCTCAGTAAGTTTGTCAATGTTATTAACTTTCAGAATAAAATCAGAAAGTATTCATTAATGAGTACATTTATAGTCAAGTTTAGCCAAAATTACAATACATTTTGTTTTTTGAGATATATACAAGAGTTGTTACATTCTTGTACAGCCACTAGTACGCGTAGCGTTTCGGGCAAGTCCCTGGAATACGATCCCCGCCGCGAAGAATCGTTGTTACAACCAAGTACACATTTTACTGTTGAGTTAAACAGAGGCTACAGTTAAGGATTTGCACCCAGTAAATCCTCCCCGGCCACGATACGAACCCATGACAAAGCGCTCGCGGAACGCCAGGCGAGTGTCTTACCACTGCACCACGAGGACGGGGACATTGTTTACGTGGGAGTGATGACAGTTATGAGGAGACCCCCCCCCCCCAGGACAGAGACGATTGCGGGGGGGGGGGACCAGGCGGTAAGACACAGGTAAGGACACATAGTGACAAGTGTCCATTACTGATAAACCTTCTAGTCACCCATCATGCTCCTGGGAGGGGGGGGGGTAGAAATAGCTTAAACTACTCTATCCCTTTGAGATGTATTTCTTTCTTGTCTCAATAAACATACTTGAACTCCTGGGTTAGGTTAGTGCGCCATCTTAGACCACGTGGTCACTCTAAGACACAATTACTTGTTAACATATCATTATTAAAGTGTCATAAGTAGTCTCAATGATAAAGTAATAATGTGACCATGTTGGAGTGTGGTACACAGGTCCTTGGCAGAGGCAAGAGTCCCCAGCGTCTAAGATATGACTGGAGGAGTGTAACAAGTGGCAATGTAAATAAATAGCTTAGTACCGGCACTTGGAACATACAAGTTATAACTTACTCTGAGTGGCGTGTTGGTGCCTCCTGGCTCCTCACGCCTCCACTACGCCTTCACACTTGCTTAAACGCACCGTCAATAAGGTGGTTTACGGCGGCCGGTCGTTATTACAAGGTCTTTTTTGTCTTAGTTGCGGAGGGTTATTTTTACGTGTTAATTCCCGGACAACGTAGGTGGCAACACTCATCACCGGCGTTCGACATTATCAATTCACTTCTCGGCCGACTTCATTTGTTGAAAATTAGCAATTAAATACCCAAATAAAGACAGTTGCATATTTTTTTCTACATTTTACCAAATACTAATACCAGATATTATGTATAACAAGCACTTCGGCTTGAAATAGTTATTTAATAGGGCGTTAAAACAAGTATTAAGTACGGGAAGGGTAGTAGAAGCCAAAATTTAAGGGTACGGACGCGGTCGGCGATGTAATCCCGCGTAAATCCATTGTAGACACGAGCCGCCCATAATGCCACCAGCTCAGTAATTTAGTGGCGCGTAAATTTAGCGACATCTTTTTGGATCGCCGATTTATGGGGCATTGAACGCTGGTTCAGGTTATATCTTATGATTGAGTCTCCTCTTGCGTCTGATTATGAGAAGAAAACTGGGAAGAAATATGGGCAAAAGAAAGAGGATAGATCAAAAGCTAAATTAAAAAAGGCGGGAAGCAGGTCGGGTGTAAATCAAGGCATCTCCCCTACAAGCCAACGAGGATTGATAGTGGAAACAGTGATCACTAGCGGCCTCTTCTCTCCCCTATCCACCACAACTCTCCGCCATATTCTCACCTACAACTGAATTTCAAACACAAACACGTGCAAATATTAACGTAACATCTCCCAGCTCCCCCCCAAAAAACAATTAAGATAAATTGAAGGCAGTATTGCGTCATACATGCCCATGATGACGTCATCAATTTCGCGGCTAACAGCTGTTCCATGCCTGACCAACCTTCCCTCTTCCTTAATTGACGAACGAATTATTGGAATAATCTGTCAAACATCTTAATTGAAAAAGATAGCGATGACCACAGGGCGTAGGGGGAGAATATTACCAGTAATGGCGAGAGTGTAGGAAGCGCAGGGGGCTGGCTTTTTTGTTTAGCATTCACCGTTTTTGTTTTTTAATAAATGCAAAACAGTTGATGAATGAGTTCATTTATAATTTCATACACGGTCATACAATTCATACAAGCTCCTGTATACGCAAGAATATGTTTAAACATGTTGATGTCCATTCCCCTAAAACAATTTCCATTTTATTCAATCCGTAGCCTACACAAGTATATATTTATATACATATTTTCATTTACACAATCTCCTATTTACACCACTCTTTCCTTACACAGTATTGTTTTACGCTGCATTTACACTGTCCATCTCCCACGTTAGCGTTGTATAAAATTCGCAATATATATAATAGTCCCCCATTGTATAACACTGAATACCATTGTATACATTTGTAACGACCATTTTATAATACAGCCCGACGGTGTATATGTCCCTTTATACAACAGGTCAACAGTATATTAGTCAATAATACAACAGCTCATGAGTGTATCAAGCAATAATACAACAGCTCAAGAGTGTATCAACCAATAATACAACAGCTCAAGAGTGTATCAACCCATAATACAACAGCTCAAGAGTGTATCAACCCATAATACAACAGCTCATGAGTGTATCAAGCAATAATACAACAGCTCAAGAGTGTATCAAGCAATAATACAACAGCTCAAGAGTGTATCAAGCAATAATACAACAGTTCAAGAGTGTATCAACCCATAATACAACAGCACAGGAGTGTATCAACCCATAATACAACAGCTCATGAGTGTATCAAGCAATAATACAACAGCTCAAGAGTGTATCAAGCAATAATACAACAGTTCAAGAGTGTATCAACCCATAATACAACAGCACAGGAGTGTATCAACCCATACTACAGCAGCTCAAGAGTGTATCAACCTAAAATACAATAGCGCGTGTATCAATCAACCTGTTATAAATATATAAGAGCTCAAGCTTGTATCAACCCATTATACAAGAGTGTATCGGGGCCACATAATACAACAGCCCTACTGTATAAACCTCCATTATAGAGGACTCACCTGAAGGCTTGTGGTCTAGGGGGGTGTCCCCAGTGTATCGGGGCCCCATAATACAACAGCCCTACTGTATAAACCTCCATTATAGAGGACTCACCTGAAGGCTTGTGGTCTAGGGGGGTGTCCCCAGTGTATCGGGGCCCCCATAATACAACAGCCCTACTGTATAAACCTCCATTATAGAGGACTCACCTGAAGGCTTGTGGTCGAGAGGGGTGTCCCCAGTGTATCGGGGCCCCCATAATACAACAGCCCTACTGTATAAACCTCCATTATAGAGGACTCACCTGAAGGCTTGTGGTCGAGGGGGATGTCCCCAGTGTATCGGGGCCCCCATAATACAACAGCCCTACTGTATAAACCTCCATTATAGAGGACTCACCTGAAGGCTTGTGGTCGAGGGGGGTGTCCCCAGTGTATCGGGGCCCCATAATACAACAGCCCTACTGTATAAACCTCCATTATAGAGGACTCACCTGAAGGCTTGTGGTCGAGGGGGGTGTCCCCAGTGTATCGGGGCCCCCATAATACAACAGCCCTACTGTATAAACCTCCATTATAGAGGACTCACCTGAAGGCTTGTGGTCGAGGGGGGTGTCCCCAGTGTATCGGGGCCCCATAATACAACAGCCCTACTGTATAAACCTCCATTATAGAGGACTCACCTGAAGGCTTGTGGTCGAGGGGGGTGTCCCTGCCGTCCGGGGTGGTGGCGGCGGCGGGCAGGGCCAGGCCGCCACCACCGCCTCCCCCGCCCCCGCTCGCCGACACCGCCGAAGTAACGCCAGACGAAATAACGGCCGGGTGCTCGTTGGCGCCCAGGTCTGGGTGGTGTCTGAGGTGGGGGAGGAGAGAGGTGGGGTAGCCCCCCATCTTGGCGTCGTCCCCACGGACCCCCATGGAGGTGACGGCCTTGAGGGGGTCCACGCCCCCGCAGCTCGTCAGCCCCGGGAACCTGTCGGAGGGGGACAAACACGTCACACTTCGGCTTCCAACCTGACGCGGGACTACAGCTGCGATTTTCAAGAAGCCAGATTCACGAAGCAGTTACGCAAGTATTTAGAAAACTGTACATCTTTCTTCAATCTTGGACGGCTTTGGTTACATTTATTAAACAGTTTACAAGCATGACAACTTGCCCATCAACTGTTGTTATTGTTATAATCAGCCTCCTGGTGCTTCGGAGCTCATTAACTGTTTAATGATTGTAAACTAAGCCGCCAAAGATTGAGAAAATATGTACAGGTTCGTAAGTCCTTGCGCAACTGCTTCGTGAATCTAGCCTTCTGGTGAGGTTAGAATGCGCTCAAATTATATTCATACATTGTTGGATTTATACGCCCGTACACCTGTTCAGTCGAGCCATAGTTGTAGCCATGTGTATAATTTACAACCGATAAAGATTCCAGTTGTGATATGTATTACAATGAGTTACTAAGAGTTTTCCACACATGTAGTAAATCTTTATCGATTTATTATTTGTATTAACATATGTTAGATACATCTTCATTTATGGCGGTAACCTAGACTATGTGAGGAGGATACATAGTGTGTGTCAAGAGCTGCCCTAGACTATATGAGGGAATACAGAGTGTGTGTGTAGGGATTCAAATCTTATTTAAGGGATTCAAAGCCTCATATAAGGGATTCAAATTATCATATAAAATTTCAACCCTTTCAAGATATTGGAATTAATTAATATATAAATTCATGTAACTGGCGACAGAAGTACAGTACAGATTTTATATTATTAAGAACAAGTGCTAAACGTAGAATCGGTGGACTATCAATATTAAATCATTTTTAAATGACAAATATGTGACAATTTCAAAACTTTGTAATATTCGTTGTTCTTTTGTAATGTTTTTTTTGTAATCTTGTAAGTAGACATTTGTTTTCCTATAAGCTTCTGTAATTTATTTGTATATCAAGTTCAAGTATGTTTATTGAGACAAGAAAAAATACATCTCAAAGGGATAGAGTAGCTTAGGCTATTTCTACCCCCCCCCCCAAAAAAATATTTGTATATATAACTTAGCTCTTGTATTTTAATAAGTGGTTGTGCTATAATTTAAAAGCCTCACCTCTCTCTCTCTCTCAAGAAAAATATACAGTATATAATTTTTATTTTCTCTCATTTAACAAATAATATAAATATTATTTATAAAATAGAACAAGTAGGGTAATCAGCACCAGAGGTGAAGATGGCAACACCGCAACACGTCACTGACCTGTAGGTGCAGGCTGACCAATCAGGAGCCACCATCTCCTCGCTCTTGATGTTCAGTGGTGACGTCATCATGGCTGAGCTGCCCCCTAGTGCCAGACCTGTCAAGTGGGCACTCTTGTTAGGTCTCAGTGTTAAGGTTGTTAGTAATCAGAGATGTGTGTGTGTGTGTGTGTGCGTGTGTGTGTGTGCGTGTGTGTGTGTGTGTATGTGTGTGTATGTGTGTGTGTGTGTGTGTGTGTGTGTGTGTGTGTGTGTGTGTGTGTGTGTGTGTGTGTGTGTGTGTGTGTGTGTGTGTGTGTGTGTGTGTGGTGTGTGTGTGTGAACACACCATAAACAAAAAATACAATTATTGAATACAAGGAGATTCAAAATCTGAATGTATAGCTTTATTTATAACTATTATGTATTCTCAAATTGTTTGCATGATTGAGATAAATTGTTTCTACTAAATAAGTTTTTTCACAAAATTGATTTCCATAAACAATTTTTATAATTTACTGATATGGATTATTTTAGGATTTTATGTTTGCATAAAAATTTGCTACTTAAACATTGGCAGTAGGTATAATTAAGCTCCAACTTATAATTAAATTAATAATATGAAAAGTTACATCTCTGCTCTTATGCCAGGTAAGTCCACTACGGGCTCACCATAGTCCGTGCTACTTCGAACATTTTGTTACTAGCAGCTGAATCTTAAACAATACTTTAACTATATATATATAAACATTTAGATTCCTCAAATGTGACATTACCTTGTGATTTATTATGGAGGTTGTTAGCGAGGAGTCCCCGCTTGAGCTCGAGCGGGTTCTGGTAAGTGCAAGCTGTCGCCGGCCCTTCATACATCTTGCCTCACACTTGCTATTGTCTTCCGGATACAATTTTCCCCACGCTTACCCCTTTTTTTCCCCACGCTTGCTGCTATTTATCCATTGTTGCTGCTTCTAATACAACTGCTTTTTTTTTAACAGCCCCTAAATTATTTCCCGACACTAGGAATTATTTCCCTACAATTGATAAAAAAAATTTCCCACGCTCCTATTTTTCCATTGTGACTTTTTGGGGATTTTGTTTTCACAAAATCCTATTTGAATGTATTTACGTTTAGTGACGTGTTCCATGAATTACCATTTTATCCTATTGTTCATAACTATTATTGACTATTACGCCAAGTCCCAACTATTTCAACCAGGCTTCAAACAAATTTTCCACCACTGCCAATATTTTTATGTACCCATGACAGCTGTTTCAACAGTTTATGATGACTGGGAATGAGTTACAGGCAACTTTTCCTACATTCATAACCTTTCTCCCACAGTCGTACTCATTTTTTTTAGCTTGTATCACTAAATTCTTGGACTAAATAAGGCTATCCCACACTTTACCTCAGCTAGTATACGTCGACTTCAGTTTTTCCCACGGTCACCTGATATCTCCCACGGTCACCTGATATCTCCCACGGTCACCTGATATCTCCCACGGTCACCTGATATCTCCCACGGTTACCTGATATCTCCCACGGTCACCTGATATCTCCCACGGTCACCTGATATCTCCCACGGTCACCTGATATCTCCCACGGTCACCTGATATCTCCCACGGTCACCTGATTATCTCAAGCCCAAGTAGATTTTTCTGACCTTTACCTGAATTTCCTCACACTAAATTAAAGGTTCCCACGCCCACCTGAAGCTTCCACGCCCACCTGAAGCTTCCACGCCCACCTGAAGCTTCCACGCCCACCTGAAGCTTCCCTACGCTCACACTACGTCCGCCTTGAAGACAATGCAGCACTGGAAAAGAAAAGAGAGTAAAAGTTTAGATAATAATAATAACAACATATGGGTCATATATAGTGCTCCTGCATCTTAGTTTAATTGGAAGAGTTATTTCTTCAAATGTCATATATGTTCAAGGTGAAGAAAATAGAATAATTAACTGTAGAATGTATAACATTTAATATAAAAGTGTAATGTTATTATATTTTCTCAACGGTTCGTAACGTTGTGTACATTTATTATTAGTGTAATACATTGTACAGTTAATTATTTATTTTCTTCACCTCGATTAAAGAAGACATTTGGAGAAAGCCTCTTCCAGTTAAACCAAGATGCAGGAGCACTAGTCAGAGGGATGGAAGCCCTAAACCAGAAAATAATCAATACAGAATATACAGTCATATTCAATGAGACACACACACACACACACATTATGTGTATGTGTGTAAATCACGAAAATTAACACAATTCAAATTATTTCTTTATTATGCACCCCATACCCATCCCGTGGGCGGTGGTGTAAAGGATTACAGAGGCACATAATCGGTTCAGGAACTGAACCCTCTAGTTCGTTTAGCTAAGCAAATAACACTCTTTTGACGCTAGTTACAAAATTATTAATGTTACATATACATGTACACATACTCATGCATATATGTACATATACATACGTATACATATACATACATATTTAATCACCCACACAAGTACACACATCAATAATCTTTTGTATCACAAGTGATCAACAAGAGGCTCACAACAGTCACTATACAAGGCACTTTACATATATGGTGAGTCACACAGTTACTAGTCTTGCTGCACACCCACCCAACTGGGCGGCAGCTTTACAGTCATGTGCTCCACACCCACCCAACTGGGCGGCAGCTTTACAGTCATGTGCTCCACACCCACCCAACTGGGCGGCAGCTTTACAGTCATGTGCTCCACACCCACCCAACTGGGCGGCAGCTTTACAGTCATGTGCTCCACACCCACCCAACTGGGCGGCAGCTTTACAGTCATGTGCATGCATTACCTACAGTAAGCAAATTTTGGATACTTCGCTAAGATTTCGGGCAGCACATCATTATGAATGAAATACTTACACATTTCTTGGACACTATTGATGGTGTTATCTCTAAATTCCGCGATGTTTTCACATTCCATAATATAGTGACGCAAAGTATGAAAATAGTTCTGCTGACAGA
>NC_091192.1:26545623-26547696 GCF_040958095.1 Procambarus clarkii
GGAGGAGTGATGTGGGAGGAGCCAGTCCTTAACTGGCTCCTCCCACACTGAACGAGCACCAATCCGCGGTGACCAGCTAGAACGTCACAGTCTCTTGACCAATCAACGAGCGGAAAGAAGTTGCCTAAGGCCACCGGAGATTACTGCAACAGGATCGAGAAATCCTCTTAAATACCTTCATCTCACTGGTGGATTATAATTGTATAATATAAGTCTGAATTGTACAGTCACGCATTTTGTTCAGTGTTAGTGTTTTACCCTAAAGATCCTTAGTGGACCTGACATTTTAACTGTTTAGGAATAGTGTTCGGACGAGGATACTTAGGATACGTTAGCGCTTATTATAATACAATATTTATTTAGCAGATTATGATAAATTGAATAAAAAGTTTACAAAATAGTATCAAGAATATTAATATGACCAGATAATCAAAAGCTTTATTCCTAACATTATATAAATCGTTACATTTTAGGCTGCACCAAACAGGTGGACCGAAATGTACTTGCACCTAAAATTGTTTGACGAAATGAGAATATACACTGAGAGGTGTATACCTCGCTTCTCGGTGTATATACACATAGACTTTACCTTAGCCCTCGGCTACATTTAGTTTTAATTTAGTTTACATTTAGTTTTCAATGAAAACTTCAATATGAAAGTGTGAAAGTTGTACATTTGATATCAACATTTTTGGGTAAAAATTGGATTTTCTTTAAAACAAAAATTGTGTAAAAATCAGTTACTGAATAAACACAGAACTGATGGGTAAGTGGAAGGTGAGTCAGACATCAGGAGAAGGTGAGTGAAACTTCAGTGGAAGCTGAGTTAGGCTTCAGGTGATGCTAAGTCAGACGTCAGTGGACAGCGAGTCAGACTTGAGTACTGACAAACACAGGTAAGCTGACATCATCGTGGTCAAGAGTCGGTTCATAATAAGATACACAACACAACCAAGTCTCGGTGTTACCTGTGCTTTACCCTGACACAACTCTCGCTCAAAACAACAGACAGATCCTGAAAAGGTTCAGATAATAGGCAACGAGACTCGTTACTGAAATGATGGTCTTGATCTACGAGGAAACACTGAGAGCTGGATTTCACCACACTGGAAGAGAGATAGATGGGACATGGTAACGACATGTAAGATTCTAAGGGAAATTGACATAGTAGATAAAGCAACATTGTTCACAGCTAGGAACAGCAGAACGAGGGGTCATAGACGGAAACTAGAGACGCAAATGGAGGCAAAGAGGATAAAAGCAGTAAATGATTAGCGGAAGAGGAAAATATAAAGAGACGATGAGAGAAAAAGAAACAACGGTGAAGAGGAGAAAATGAGGAGTGAGGTGAAGAGGGAGGAAAGGAAGAGGAGAAGCCATATGACGCCAGCGGTACGTCACGACGCAGGTGGTGACGTACTAAAAATATTTAAACATTTAAATACATGACGACGTAACGGAAATAACCGCCGCACTTCGGCACGTGGACACAAAAAGTCAATATATTGTTTTTGGTTTATGAATATATATGAAAGAATATTTTGTTTATAAAAATATATGAAAGAATATTTTCTTTATGAAAATATATGAAAAAAATATTTTGTTAATGAAAATATATGAAAGAATATTTTGTTTATGAAAACATTAATGAACAAATATATTTGTTGAAACACGTTGCAACTCATTTTTACTCTCGTTATTTTTTTCCCTGAACAGAAAACGTATTAATACTATTATCAACAGGAAATGGTATAATCAAAGCGAATAATGTATGACTAAACGTGTAGATAAAGCCTAACATCGCCCAGGTAACCTAGCATTATGATGCAACTTAAAAATAGTGCTCAAAGTTAAATGAAATTTGAATTGATCATAATACGTGAGACAACTCTACGACAAGACAGTCACGTTAACAAGACTTTCATAATAAACTTTAGTTTTGAAATTTCATAAAATGATTTAAACACTTGGAGCCCTAACAGCGTTACGTTACCTTATAATAAACAATGAGAACTTCCATACATTACGAAGTAATCTTCGTAATGTTGTTAATTACTGTAGAATGATATATAT
>NC_091192.1:26548196-26575696 GCF_040958095.1 Procambarus clarkii
ATAATCTCATATTCTGTTTACGCTGAGTACTTCCCATGTACACCCATGTACTCCCATGTACACCCATGTACACCCATGTACTCCAATATACACCCATGTACTCGTTTTATGTCTGTTTGTCCGTCCTTGCCTCCCTGCCAGGTTGGCACGGAGTCAAGTTGTATCCAGACCTTCCTTCCCTGCTGGGGACGCCTCCCTCCCTCCCTCCCTCACCTTCACTCACCCTCGCAGCTTCCGCTCGCTCCTCGCCCTTGTGATAGAGTCACATTAGAGCGGTAATTGTCGAAACGTGTCCGAACACAAGTGGAACATGACGCGGTCGGCTGGTGTCCCGGTGCTGGCCGCGGCTTGGGTCTCCTAAGAGCAGGAGGGGTGAGAGAGGGCCAGACACCACTCCGGGGACCACCACCGACATTTTCCCGTGCCACTGGAGTCCCTTCTCCTTCTTCTCAAAACCACCGCCTCGATCGAGCTTAAATTCACTGCCCGCTGGGACCAAAATGGGGGGGAAGAAATCTTTACATCCAGCCCTCGGCGGCTTATCGACCTTATATCCGGGCGGTTTAGAGGTTAAAGGAATGCTTCGCTGGGATCTCTCAGGTGCTCCTCCAGCCCAACCGCCCTTGCTATACTAACGGTTTCTTGCCGTTTGAAATTTTGAAAAAAGGAGGACATTTACTTGTCATCGCTCTTTTCCCGCCATTTCCCTTCCCCACCACCTCTAAGAAGCCTCGAGGACGCAGCTCCTTGATAAAGAAGAGTGGCAAGGGTATGATAAATAGGGAGAGAGCAGTAATTAGGATGACCGGTGGAGCGCGCCAGGTTCAAAGACCAAGAATAACGAGACAACGTAATGGCTTCCGCAGGCCCTTCCCACTCTGGCGGCCGCCATCTTGGATTTCTGCATGGAGAGAGAGGAGGAGGAGGACGAGTAGCAACAGGAGAGAAACTTGAAGACCAAGAGGGATAGAAAGTAGAAGAGAGTAGAACGAGTAGAAAGTAGGAGAAAGTAGAGGAAGAATGAGGAAGTGAAGAAGGAGCAGTAGCAGATATTGGCAACACAGTTGCCCCGCGAGCGATTTAGTTCTGGGTTCGAGTCCTGGTCGGGGATGATTGACTAGGCGCCAATCCTTAACTGTTCGTCCCTGTTCACCCAGCAGTAATTGGGTATAAGGTTGTTAACCGATTAGTGAGTCGTATTCCAAGGGGGGAACTAGTAGGTAAGGCTTATCATGAACTATGGGAAGGGAAAGCTCTCAGCCTGTTAACGAGTCAGAAGTAGTCTGTTCCTGTAACCACCTGTGTAAACCACCTGTGTAAACCTTCCAAAAGACCCTCGGGTCTACAAGAGGAAGACCCTGGTCCCACCCACGAACACCCTGGTCCACCCTGGTCCACCCTGGTCCACACACGAAGACCCTGGTCCACCCTGGTCCACCCTGGTCCACCCTGGTCCACACACGAAGACCCTGGTCCACCCTGGTCCACCCTGGTCCACCCTGGTCCACACACGAAGACCCTGGTCCACCCTGGTCCACCGTCTGGTGCCCTGGAGGTATGGCTGCTCAGGTCAGCCACAAGGAGGGCGGGGAATGCTGTTATATATTCTTGTATTGTTTATTTGTTATTACTGTTATTGGTTGTGTTCACGCTGTTATTGTTCTTCAGCCCGACGGCAGCTGGTGAGTGGGAGTCAATAACAAGGGTCCGACGGCTGAGTGGACAGCGATCGGGATTCGTAGTCCTAAGGTTCCGGATACGATCCCCGGCGGAGGCGGTAATAAACGCCAGAGTTTCTTTCACCTTGATGCACCTGTTCACCTAGCAGTAAATAGGTACCTGGGAGTTAGACTGTTGCTACGAGCTGCTTCCTGGGGGATGTGTAACAAAAAAAGGAGGCCTGGTCGAGGACCGGGCCGCGGGGACGCTAAGTCCCGAAATCATCTCAAGATAACTTCAAGAAGGTATTCACCTGCCAAGCTGAACTGTTGGGTATCCTTGTTATTGAAACGTTATTGAAAACAACGCAGCAGACTACTAATTACCCCCAGATCCCCTCCTTTTGCTACGGGCTCACCATAGCCCGTGCTACTTGGAACTTTTTGTTCCAAGTAGCGAATCTTAAACAACTTAGTAGCACTAAATACTTTACAATCAAATGAACAAATCCACAAGGGCCGTGACGAGGATTCGAACCTGTGTCCGGGAGCATCCCAGACACTGCCTTAATCGACTGAGCTACGACAGGGTTAAAAAAAAAAAAGAGTTGAAACCGAAGTTCTACTGAACTTAGTGGATCCCGTAGCCTCTCCGAGGCACAAACCAGGGTTTTACACAACTCCCCCCTGGCACTCGAGCTGAATTAGGCTTTTTGTTACCTATGTAATCCCTTTTGAGCATGATTATGGGGCCCACAAAGAGTGAATATATAATAAGACTTGCGAACAAGCCTGAACGGTCTCCAGGCATATATGCAACTGTATCTTGTATGATACAAGAATAAGACTCTTGTATCATACAAGATAGCATGGCGGGTCACCTTGATAGGCTTTAAGTCCAACACCAAACACACACGAAGGGATTTGTACAGCAAAAAGTGTACCTTGCTTCTCAGTGTACAATCTGAGCTCATTACAGTCCTCAACTATAATCAGAACTAAAGTACACTTGCCGGTTGGTCAATAAATCATTTGTGATTACTTTAACAATCCTCCAGACGTTGACAGACCTTAAGCCTTAAACCAAACTGTTCTCAACCATATTGTCAGCAAGAACCAGGTCGTGTAAGTCTCGTCATATTGATGCGAGTGAAGCTTCGTCTCAGGTCAATGACGGTAAGACAGATGTTTCACAATTGTTTTTGTTAATCGCGAGTTCAAAGAACTCGTTGTTCTTGAAGAATTCAAGAAATTCAAGAATTCTTGAAGAATTCTTCAACGTGTTCAAAGAACACGGTGGCTTTTCAATGTAGTTTACTCTGCAATTATGTGGTTATTACCGTCGTAGTCCTGTTTAATTCCCATACTCCTTAACCAAATAACTCCTTAACTCCTTAACTCCAAATATGGGATGCCATATTTAGCATATGGCATCCCGTTTGTTGATGTTGTCGTATCATTATAATCTGTTGTTTAAGATTAACGGCTCTTTTGTCAGTCTTTCTATTCAACCCTCTTGGGATATGGTCCCTCTGGCGCTGTATTCCTCAATCTACTCCGCTTCTGAATTTGGTCAAATTTATAATAATAATGGACTGGAAGTGTAGACAAGTTGGCGATCTCCCGCACATCCTCGTGAAGACTCGTCCTCTTGATGAGTCTGATGCACTGGAAACATTTCTCGGTGACAGGACCAGTGTCGTCGATGCCTGCTGGCCAACTAGACACGATTCAGTCATAAGGAAGACGAAAGAGGAACTAGCAGCCACGGCAAGTTGGGAACAAGACTGGAAAATCGTGACAAATCCTAACAAGATTCAATTGTGCTCGGTGGGCAGCTGGGCTAGTACAGATTGCTAGTAAGGGCTAGTAAGGTTGCTAGTACAGGTGGGCAGCTGGGCTAGTACACTCGGAGTCATCAACATTGGTGGCACGTTAATACAGGTACAGAACTCTACTACAATTCTAGGCTATGTAATATCGAGACCTTTGAATTCCACAATAAGAAAGTAGCCTTAGCCAAAGCACACCTAGCTCGGTTGTACCGATTCAGACAAGCTCCACAACATGTGAAGCTACACCTATACAGAATGCTTATTCGACCTATCCTGGAATACCCATATACACCCCACTTGCTCTTACTAAACAGTTAAATATGTTGAAACTTCAAAGGGTTCAAAATAGAGCACTCAAATTTGTAGCAGGAGAGACACTTACCGACAAAATTCGGACTGACAGTCTGCACACCCAGTTAAAGATAGAACCGTTGAATAGACGTCTCCACAAATTCTCAGTAAAGCAGTTATACAAAATGAAGAACACCTTACCAAATCGTGACGACCCCTTTGTTGCGGTACGCCCACTTCCTTAATGTTACACCTATTACCCCAAGCTCACGCCTATACTGATGACTCTACTCTAACCTTTACATATGGACAAGAAGAAGTAACAACTGCTATCAAGTTACGGGCTCACCATAGCCCGTGCTACTTGGAACTTTGTTCCAGGTAGCGAATCTTTAACAACAACAACAAACAACTGCTACGAGGGTCATTAATCACAAACTTTCAGCAATATCTACCTGGGTGAGACGATAGCAGGTCATATTTGTGACTTAAGAAAACACAGACGATAACATGACTCGATGATATTGCAAATCGGACAGGCATACAAATGAGTTACAATGGTGCACAGTGATGAAGTCAATATATTGGGAATGCAGTTTGACTCTTCAGTGGCCATGAATAGACACGTGTGTGTGCAGACGACGAGTCACAATAACGTGGCTAAACATCATAACCAAACGACTTGACGATGACACACACATGACTTGATAACGGTCCAGGACGGACCGAAAGGTCGTCGGTTCTCCATCTTCTGATGTGTGATTTGGTCATCAAAAAGTCACATGATCAAGCTAGCAAGCAAGGTAGCCAGAAAAAGTGTAGCCATACAGATCGTCTCATTCCTGCTTGACAGTCGGGGTTGTAAAAACTTTATGTGAGGCGCAAGCTCGCTCCCATCTTGAGTATGCAGCCTCCTCCTGGTCTGCTGGCCCTCTTCCTCTCCCTCTGCACAAGGTGCAGACCCGTGCGAGAATGTTGTTGTTAAAGATTCGCTACCTGGAACATAACGTTTCAAGTAGCACGGGCTATGGTGAGCCCGTAGACCGTGCGAGGAGGCTCACTTCTAGTCTAGACCCGTTGGACTGTTCAGAACATCTGAGCCATCAACACTGGCGCCATCTTGGTGGTCTTACTGTCATGTACATGGCCAACATTCTTGAAGTTCCGCACCCGGCCCAACTCCGTGGACAATCAGTAGTTGCCACCCGTAGCACTAGGCTCTCAACCTTCAACAGTCTCATGCTGGAAGTGCCATTCTCAAGAACATCACTCCATCAGCGATCTTTCACTCCGAGGCTGACTGGCATCAGGAACTTGTTGGCCCAACAGGTTGATACACGGGAGATCAGGTCAACTGATCACATGAAGGCTCTGGCACACAGTTGGTTACACGCTCATCCTCTTCCTTGTATTATTGTTAGATTTAAATATAGATCATTCCTAATTAAAAAAATTCTAGGGGCAGGCTTAAAATCAGATGAGGTAAGATAACAGCTCTTGCTTTCAGTTTCACTAGGTGCATCATATGTCAGCCCTAATGAATCCTAGCTTTAGTTTTAAAAAACAAGAGAGAGAGAGAGAGAGAGAGAGAGAGAGAGAGAGAGAGAGAGAGAGAGAGAGAGAGAGAGAGAGAGAGAGAGAGAGAGAGAGAGAGTGTTTCATGAAATACATTAGGCTAGGTTAAAATAATATGATAAACGCACGCTCCTATAATCTTGTTCATAACATTGTATACAACACCTTGAGAAAGGATGGAGGTTGAATCCGAAAATCTGGTTTTAATACACTTACACATATACTAAGTCCTTCCTTCACCTTCAATATTGGTACTACTAATAATAACAATACAAACCACATCTTACAGTTTGTTAATATTTTCTCAAAACTACCTCGAAGGTTTCTTGAAAGAGATAATAAGCGACCTAATGGGACCGGCCATTACCTAATAGATTCGGTAATGGAGCCGACCTTTGCCTAATGGGCACACACGAAACACCTCGTCCCGTTAATGCTGATAATCTCACACACTCACAGCTGCGCCGATAATCGATACGCCTCCCTAAACCGACCTATTTGCTCGGCCCCGACAAGCAATTGGCTGTCAGTTAATTGGGCAACCAGCAGTTAAGAGGCAGTTGGTTATTTTGGCATTATCATCCCCCCTCTCGGGGTCCCCCCCCCCCCCTCATGGTTTCCCCTAAGGAGAGGCGCGCCCGCGCGCCCGCAGATCAACACAACGATATCGTGTCCCGCTCGTGGCTCTGACCTCGGCTTCACTAGTAACCAGTTTAATTAACACATTTCCCCACCATTTCTATAAACATACAAGTAAACAGAAGACAGACACTCACGAGGGAACCAACCACAGGCGGCTCGATATACCTCCTGAGGCGCCGTAGGTTAAGCATTGTGAGCTCTGGCTAGTAAAGAGGTGGGTGACCGCTCGGGGAGCAGCCTTACGGGGAATTTTGATAAAGCAGGTTTTTCTGTCCCATAAGGCAGGTATTCCATAGGCTATGTTAGGTTAACCGGCCCAGTAAGTTTGTCAATGTTATTAACTTTCAGAATAAAATCAGAAAGTATTCATTAATGAGTACATTTATAGTCAAGTTTAGCCAAAATTACAATACATTTTGTTTTTTGAGATATATACAAGAGTTGTTACATTCTTGTACAGCCACTAGTACGCGTAGCGTTTCGGGCAGGTCCCTGGAATACGATCCCCGCCGCGAAGAATCGTTGTTACAACCAAGTACACATTTTACTGTTGCGTTAAACAGAGGCTACAGTTAAGGATTTGCGCCCAGTAAATCCTCCCCGGCCAGCAGGATACGAACCCATGACAAAGCGCTCGCAGAACGTCAGGCGAGTGTCTTACCACTACACCACGGGGACGGGGACATTGTTTACGTGGGAGTGATGACAGTTATGAGGAGAACCCCCCCCCCAGGACAGAGACGATTGGGGGGGGGACCAGGCGGTAAGACACAGGTAAGGACACATAGTGACAAGTGTCCATTACTGATAAACCTTCTAGTCACCCATCATGCTCCTGGGAGGGGGGGGGGGTAGAAATAGCTTAAACTACTCTATCCCTTTGAGATGTATTTCTTTCTTGTCTCAATAAACATACTTGAACTCCTGGGTTAGGTTAGTGCGCCATCTTAGACCACGTAGTCACTCTAAGACACAATTACTTGTTAACATATCATTATTAAAGTGTCATAAGTAGTCTCAATGATAAAGTAATAATGAGGCCATGTTGGAGTGTGGTCCACAGGTCCTTGGCAGAGGCAAGAGTCCCCAGCGTCTAAGATATGACTGGAGGAGTGTAACAAGTGGCAATGTAAATAAATAGCTTAGTACCGGCACTTGGAACATACAAGTTATAACTTACTCTGAGCGGCGTGTTGGTGTCTCCTGGCTCCTCACGCTTCCACTACGCCTTCACACTTGCTTAAACGCACCGTCAATAAGGTGGTTTACGGCGGCCGGTCGTTATTACAAGGTCTTTTTTGTCTTAGTTGCGGAGGGTTATTTTTACGTGTTAATTCCCTGACAACGTAGGTGGCAACACTCATCACCGGCGTTCGACATTATCAATTCACTTCTCGGCCGACTTCGTTTGTTGAAAATTAGCAATTAAATACCCAAATAAAGACAGTTGCATATTTTTTTCTATATTTTCCCAAATACTAATACCCGATATTATGTATAACAAGCACTTCGGCTTGAAATAGTTATTTAATAGGGCGTTAAAACAAGTATTAAGTACGGGAAGGGTAGTAGAAGCCAAAATTTAAGGGTACGGACGCGGTCGGCGATGTAATCCCGCGTAAATCCATTGTAGACACGAGCCGCCCATAATGCCACCAGCTCAGTAATTTAGTGGCGCGTAAATTTAGCGACATCTTTTTGGATCGCCGATTTATGGGGCATTGAACGCTGGTTCAGGTTATATCTTATGATTGAGTCTCCTCTTGCGTCTGATTATGAGAAGAAAACTGGGAAGAAATATGGGCAAAAGAAAGAGGATAGATCAAAAGCTAAATTAAAAAAGACGGGAAGCAGGTCGGGTGTAAATCAAGGCATCTCCCCTACAAGCCAACGAGGATTGATAGTGGAAACAGTGATCACTAGCGGCCTCTTCTCTCCCCTATCCACCACAACTCTCCGCCATATTCTCACCTACAACTGAATTTCAAACACAAACACGTGCAAATATTAACGTAACATCTCCCAGCTCCACCCCAAAAAACAATTAAGATAAATTGAAGGCAGTATTGCGTCATACATGCCCATGATGACGTCATCAATTTCGCGGCTAACAGCTGTTCCATGCCTGACCAACCTTCCCTCTTCCTTAATTGACGAACGAATTATTGGAATAATCTGTCAAACATCTTAATTGAAAAAGATAGCGATGACCACAGGGCGTAGGGGGAGAATATTACCAGTAATGGCGAGAGTGTAGGAAGCGCAGGGGGCTGGCTTTTTTGTTTTGTTTAGCATTCACCTTTTTTGTTTTTTAATAAATGCAAAACAGTTGATGAATGAGTTCATTTATAATTTCATACGCGGTCATACAATTCATACAAGTTCCTGTATACGCAAGAATATGTTTAATCATGTTGATGTCCATTCCCCTACTTAAATAATTTACATTTTATTCAATCCGTAGCCTACACAAGTATATGTTTATATACATATTTTCATTTACACAATCTCCTATTTACATCAGTCTTTCCTTACACAGTATTGTTTTACACAGTATTGTTTTACACAGTATTGTTTTACGCTGAATTTACACTGTCCATCTCCCACGTTAGCGTTGTATAAAATTCGCAATAAATATAATAGTCCCCCATTGTATAACACTGAATAACATTGTATACATTTGTAACGACCATTCTATAATACAGCCCGACGGTGTATATGTCCCTTTATACAACAGGTCAACAGTATATTAGTCAATAATACAACCGCTCAAGAGTGTATCAAGCAATAATACAACAGCTCAAGAGTGTATCAACTAATAATACAACAGCTCAAGAGTGTATCAACCAATAATACAACAGCTCAAGAGTGTATCAAGCAATAATACAACAGTTCAAGAGTGTATCAACCCATAATACAACAGCACAGGAGTGTATCAACCCATACTACAACAGCTCAAGAGTGTATCAACCTAAAATACAATAGCGCAAGTGTATCAATCAACCTGTTATAAATATATAAGAGCTCAAGCTTGTATCAACCCATTATACAGGAGTGTATCGGGGCCACATAATACAACAGCCCTACTGTATAAACCTCCATTAGAGAGGACTCACCTGAAGGCTTGTGGTCTAGGGGGGTGTCCCCAGTGTATCGGGGCCCCCATAATACAACAGCCCTACTGTATAAACCTCCATTATAGAGGACTCACCTGAAGGCTTGTGGTCGAGGGGGGTGTCCCTGCCGTCCGGGGTGGTGGCGGCGGCGGGCAGGGCCAGGCCGCCACCACCGCCTCCCCCGCCCCCGCTCGCCGACACCGCCGAAGTAACGCCAGACGAAATAACGGCCGGGTGCTCGTTGGCGCCCAGGTCTGGGTGGTGTCTGAGGTGGGGGAGGAGAGAGGTGGGGTAGCCCCCCATCTTGGCGTCGTCCCCACGGACCCCCATGGAGGTGACGGCCTTGAGGGGGTCCACGCCCCCGCAACTGGTCAGCCCCGGGAACCTGTCGGAGGGGGACAAACACTTCACACTTCGGCTTCCAACTTGACGCGGGACTACAGCTGCGATTTTCACAGAAGCCAGATTCACGAAGCAGTTATGCAAGTATTTACGAAAGTGTAGATCTTTCTTCAATCTTGGATGGGTTTGGTTACATTTATTAAACAGTTTACAAGCATGAAAACTTGCCCATCAACTGTTGTTATTGTTATAAACAGCCTCCTGGTGCTTCGGAGCTCATTAACTGTTTAATGATTGTAAACTAAGCCGCCAAAGATTGAGAAAATATGTACAGGTTCGTAAGTCTTTGCGCAACTGCTTAGTGAATCTAGCCTTCTGGTGAGGTTAGAATGCGCTCAAATTATATTCATACATTGTTGGATTTATACGCCCGTACACCTGTTCAGTCGAGCCATAGTTGTAGCCATGTGTATAATTTACAACCGATAAAGATTCCAGTTGTGATATGTATTACAATGAGTTACTAAGAGTATTCCACACATGTAGTAAATCTTTATCGATTTATTATTTGTATTAACATATGTTAGATACATCTTCATTTATGGCGGTAACCTAGACTATGTGAGGAGGATACATAGTGTGTGTCAAGAGCTGCCCTAGACTATGTGAGGATACATAGTGTGTGTCAAGTGCTGCCCTAGACTATGTGAGGAGGATACATAGTGTGTGTCAAGAGCTGCCCTAGACTATATGAGGGAATACAGAGTGTGTGTGTAGGGATTCAAATCTTATTTAAGGGATTCAAAGCCTCATATAAGGGATTCAAATTATCATATAAAATTTCAACCCTTTCAAGATATTGGAATTAATTAATATATAAATTCATGTAACTGGCGACAGAAGTACAGTACAGATTTTATATTATTAAGAACAAGTGCTAAACGTAGTTAGAATCGGTGGACTATCAATATTAAATCATTTTTAAATGACAAATATGTGACAATTTCAAAACTTTGTAATATTCGTTGTTCTTTTGTAATGTTTTTTTTGTAATCTTGTAAGTAGACATTTGTTTTCCTATAAGCTTCTGTAATTTATTTGTATATCAAGTTCAAGTATGTTTATTGAGACAAGAAAAAATACATCTCAAAGGGATAGAGTATAGGCTATTTCTACCCCCCCCCCAAAATATTTGTATATATAACTTAGCTCTTGTATTTTAATAAGTGGTTTTGCTGTAATTTAAAAGCCTCACCTCTCTCTGTCTCTCTCTCTCTCTCAAGAAAAATATACAGTATATTATTTTTATTTTCTCTCATTTAACAAATAATATAAATATTATTTATAAAATAGAACAAGTAGGGTAATCAGCACCAGAGGTGAAGATGGCAACACCGCAACACGTCACTGACCTGTAGGTGCAGGCTGACCAATCAGGAGCCACCATCTCCTCGCTCTTGATGTTCAGTGGTGACGTCATCATGGCTGAGCTGCCCCCTAGTGCCAGACCTGTCAAGTGGGCACTCTTGTTAGGTCTCAGTGTTAAGGTTGTTAGTAATCAGAGATGTGTGTGTGTGTGCGTGTGTGTGTGTGTGTGTGTGTGTGTGTGTGTGTGTGTGTGTGTGTGTGTGTGTGCGTGTGTGTGTGTGTGTGTGTGAGTGTGTGTGTGGTGTGTGTGTGTGTGTGTGTGTGTGAACACACCATAAACAAAAAATACAATTATTGAATACAAGGAGATTCAAAATCTGAATGTATAGCTTTATTTATAAATATTATGTATTCTCAAATTGTTTGCATGATTGAGATAAATTGTTTCTACTAAATAAGTTTTTTCACAAAATTGATTTCCATAAACAATTTTTATAATTTACTAATATGGATTATTTTACGATTTTATTTTTGCATAAAAATTTGCTACTTAAACATTTCTACATTGGCAGTAGGTATAATTAAGCTCCAACTTATAATTAAATTAATAATATGAAAAGTTACATCTCTGCTCTTATGCCAGGTAAGTCCACTACGGGCTCACCATAGTCTGTGCTACTTCGAACATTTTGTTACTAGCAGCTGAATCTTAAACAATACTTTAACTATATATATATAAACATTTAGATTCCTCAAATGTGACATTACCTTGTGATTTATTATGGAGGTTGTTAGCGAGGAGTCCCCGCTTGAGCTCGAGCGGGTTCTGGTAAGTGCAAGCTGTCGCCGGCCCTTCATACATCTTGCCTCACACTTGCTATTGTCTTCCGGATACAATTTTCCCCACGCTTACCCCTTTTTTTCCCCACGCTTGCTGCTATTTATCCATTGTTGCTGCTTCTAATACAACTGCTTTTTTTTTAACAGCCCCTAAATTATTTCCCGACACTAGGAATTATTTCCCTACAATTGATAAAAAAAAATTTCCCACGCTCCTATTTTCCCATTGTGACTTTTTTGGGATTTTGTTTTCACAAAATCCTATTTGAATGTATTTACGTTTAGTGATGTATTCCATGAATTACCATTTTATCCTATTGTTCATAACTATTATTGACTATTACGCCAAGTCCCAACTATTTCAACCAGGCTTCAAAATTTTTTTCCACCACTGCCGATATTTTCATGTACCCATGACAGCTGTTTCAACAGTTTATGATGACTGGGAATGAGTTACAGGCAACTTTTCCTACATTCATAACCTTTCTCCCACAGTCGTACTCATTTTTTTTTAGCTTGTATCACTAAATTCTTGGACTAAATAATGCTATCCCACACTTTACCTCAGCTAGTATACGTCGACTTCAGTTTTTCCCACGGTCACCTGATATCTCCCACGGTCACCTGATATCTCCCACGGTCACCTGATATCTCCCACGGTCACCTGATATCTCTCACGGTCACCTGATATCTCCCACGGTCACCTGATATCTCCCACGGTCACCTGATATCTCCCACGGTCACCTGATATCTCCCACGGTCACCTGATATCTCCCACGGTCACCTGATATCTCCCACGGTCACCTGATATCTCCCACGGTCACCTGATATCTCCCACGGTCACCTGATTATCTCAAACCCAAGTAGATTTTTCTGACCTTTACCTGAATTTCCTCACACTAAATTAAAGGTTCCCACGCCCACCTGAAGCTTCCACGCCCACCTGAAGCTTCCACGCCCACCTGAAGCTTCCACGCCCACCTGAAGCTTCCACGCCCACCTGAAGCTTCCACGCCCACCTGAAGCGTCCCTACGCTCACACTACGTCCGCCTTGAAGACAATGCAGCACTGGAAAAGAAAAAGAGAGTAAAAGTTTAGATAATAATAATAACAACATATGGGTCATATATAGTGCTCCTGTATCTTAGTTTAATTGGAAGAGTTATTTCTTTAAATGTCATATATGTTCAAGGTGAAGAAAATGGAATAATTAACTGTAGAATGTATAACATTTAATATAAAAGTGTAATGTTATTATATTTTTTCAACGGTTCGTAACGTTGTGTACATTTATTATTAGTGTAATACATTGTACAGTTAATTATTTATTTTTCTTCACCTCGATTAAAGAAGACATTTGGAGAAAGCCTCTTCCAGTTAAACCAAGATGCAGGAGCACTAGTCAGAGGGATGGAAGCCCTAAACAAGAAAATAATCAATACAGAATATACAGTCATATTCAATGAGACACACACACACACACACACACACACACACACATTATGTGTATGTGTGTAAGTCACGAAAATTAACACAATTCAAATTATTTCTTTATTATGCACCCCATACCCATCCCGTGGGCGGTGGTGTAAAGGATTACAGAGGCACATAATCGGTTCAGGAACTGAACCCTCTAGTTCGTTTAGCTAAGCAAATAACACTCTTTTGACGCTAGTTACAAAATTATTAATGTTACATATACATGTACACATACTCATGCATATATGTACATATACATACGTATACATATACATACATATTTAATCACCCACACAAGTACACACATCAATAATCTTTTGTATCACAAGTGATTCAACAAGAGGCTCACAACAGTCACTATACAAGGCACTTTACATATATGGTGAGTCACACAGTTACTAGTCTTACTCCACACCCACCCAACTGGGCGGCAGCTTTACAGTCATGTGCTCCACACCCACCCAACTGGGCGGCAGCTTTACAGTCATGTGCTCCACACCCACCCAACTGGGCGGCAGCTTTACAGTCATGTGCATGCATTACCTACAGTAAGCAAATTTTGGATACTTCGCTAAGATTTTGGGCAGCACATCATTATGAATGAAATACTTACACATTTCTTGGACACTATTGATGGTGTTATCTCTAAATTCCGCGATGTTTTCACATTCCATAATATAATGACGCAAAGTATGAAAATAGTTCTGCTGACAGAATTAACACGTGATGAAAAATGTGACAGTGTCAGACCACGGAGGAAGAATTGAAACAGGATTTTCCTTATGAACAAATCCACAAGGGCCATGACGAGGATTCGAACCTGTGTCCAAGTACTTAAGTACTTTCGTATATTAATTTAATACATCTTCAGAAGGAATTATTTTTGAATCATTCAAAATCATCCAAGAATAAAAAATCATTCCTTCTGATGATGTATTAATATACGAAAGTACTTAAGGAAATTCCTGTTTCAATTCTTCCTCCGTGGTCTGACACTGTCACATTTTCAATCACGTGTTTATTTTTCGTGATTTACACACGAAATATATATATATATATATATATATATATATATATATATATATATATATATATATATATATATATATATATATATATATATATATATATATATATTTTTATTGTTTGTGAGGGTACCACCTCTGGTGCCAATGTGGGAACCCATAGCCTCGGAGAAGAAAATAAATAGTATTCAGAGGAGACCTTGTGGTTTCTCACTGAACACTAATATTATCTTCTCCTACCACCCCCATTCTTTTGTATGTACACATATATATTTACTTTATTTGAACTTTGTTACAAAAAAGGAGTTACATATGGGTTACAAAGATGGTTGTCATAGGTTGTCGAGTTCCTCCAGCTCCTCAGATGGCGGGGCAGGAACCCTGGATGCAGTGCGCATTTCCCCTCTGTATCGCCACACTGAGGCGCTGGAAAAGAAAGCTTGCAGCTCTTGGGTCCCTTGTTGTTTCAATGAGCCTAGAACCCAGTTCCTTCAAAAAACTGGCAGCACTTTTACCCCAGGCGCCGAGTGTCTCAGAAGCAATGGGGACAAAATTGTAGTGGTGATCCATTTCACTATACTTACGGGATTTGGCTGCTTCCCTGTGGGTGGCAGCGCCACCTGGTTGTGCAACACTGAGGTATTTATATATATATATATATATATATATATATATATATATATATATATATATATATATATATATATATATATATATATATATATATATATACATTAAAAGTATATGCAAAAAGTAGTACAGTATATGGAGAGAGGAGGGGCGGAGCGTAAACAAGTTTCTGATAACTTACATCCTCAAGCACCTGAAAAGTTAACCCATCATAATACAAAACCCCACAAAACGTTCAATAAGATAAACCACAATAACATCTCGGAGCTCCAGTGGGAGGAGTGATGTGGGAGGAGCTAGTCCTTAACTGGCTCCTCCCACACTGAACGAGCACCAATCCGCGGTGACCAGCTTGAACGTCACAGTCTCTTGACCAATCAACGAGCGGAAAGAAGTTGCCTAAGGCCACCGGAGATTAATGCAACAGAATCGAGAAATCCTCTTAAATACCTTCATCTCACTGGTGGATTATAATTGTATAATGTAATTCTGAATTGTACAGTCACGCATTTTGTTCAGTGTTAGTGTTTTACTCTAAAGATCCTTAGTGGACCTGACATTTTAACTGTTTAGGAATAGTGTTCGGACGAGGATTCTTAGGAAACGTTAGCGCTAATTATAATACACTATTTATTTAGCAGATTATGATAAATTGAATAAAAAAGTTTACAAAATAATAACAAGAATATTAATATGAATAAATAGTCAAAATCTTTATTCCTAACGTTATATAAATCGTTACATTTTAGGCTGCACCAAACAGGTGGACCGAAATATACTTGTTTGTACCTAAAATTGTTTGACGAAATGAGAATATACACTGAGAGGTGTATACCTCGCTTCTCGGTGTATATACACATAGACTTTACCTTAGTCCTCGGCTTCATTTAGTTTTAATTTAGTTTTCAATGAAAACTTCAATATGAAAGTGTGAAAGTCGTACATTTGATATCAACATTTTTGGGTAAAAATTGGATTTTCTTTAAAACAAAAATTGTGTAAAAATCAGTTACTAAATAAACACAGAACTGATGGGTAAGTGGAAGGTGAGTCAGACAACAGGAGCAGGTGAGTGAAACTTCAGTGGAAGCTGAGTTAGGCTTCAGGTGATGCTAAGTCAGACGTCAGTGGACAGCGAGTCAGACTTGAGTACTGACAAACACAGGTAAGCTGACATCATCGTGGTCAAGAGTCGGTTCATAATAAGATACACAACACAACCAAGTCTCGGTGTTACCTGTGCTTTACCCTGACACAACTCTCGCTCAAAACAACAGACAGATCCTGAAAAGGTTCAGATAATAGGCAACGAGACTCGTTACTGAAATGATGGTCTTGATCTACGAGGAAACACTGAGAGCTGGATTTAACCACACTGGAAGAGAGATAGATGGGACATGGTAACGACATGTAAGATTCTAAGGAAAATTGACATAGTAGATAAAGCAACATTGTTCACAGCTAGGAACAGCAGAACGAGGGGGTCATAGACGGAAACTAGAGACGCAAATGGAGGCAAAGAGGATAAAAGGAGTAAATGATTAGCGGAAGAGGAAAATATAAAGAGACGAGGAGAGAAAAAGAAACAACGGTGAAGAGGAGAAAATGAGGAGTGAGGTGAAGAGGGAGGAAAGGAAGAGGAGAAGCCATATGACGCCAGCGGTACGTCACGACGCAGGTGGTGACGTACTAAAAATATTTAAACATTTAAATACCTGACGACGTAACGGAAATAACCGCCGTACTTCGGCACGTGGTAACAAAAAGTCAATATATTGTTTTTGGTTTATGAAAATATATGAAAGAATATTTTGTTTATGAAAATATATGAAAGAATATTTTGTTTATGAAAATATATGAAAGAATATTTTGTTTATGAAAATATATGAAAGAATATTTTGTTTATGCAAATATATGAAAGAATATTTTCTTAATGAAAATATATGAAAGAATATTTTGTTTATAAAAATATATGAAAGAATATTTTGTTTATGAAAATATATGAAAAAAATATTTTGTTTATAAAAAAATATGAAAGAATATTTTGTTTATGAAAACATTAATGAACAAATATATTTGTTGAAACACGTTGCAACTCATTTTTACTCTCGTTATTTTTTTCCCTGAACAGAAAACGTATTAATACTATTATCAACAGGAAATGGTATAATCAAAGCGAATAATGTATGACTAAACGTGTAGATAAAGCCTAAGATCGCCCAGGTAACCTAGCATTATGATGCAACTTAAAAATAGTGCTCAAAGTTCAATCAAATTTGAATTGATCATAATACGTAAGACAACTCAACGACAAGACAGTCACGTTAACAAGACTTTCATAATAAACTTTAGTTTTGAAATTTCATAAAATGATTTAAACACTTGGAGCCCTAACAACGTTACGTTACCTTATAATAAACAATGAGAACTTCCATACATTACGAAGTAATCTTCGTAATGTTGTTAATAACTGTAGAATGATATATATTATTGTATATAGATAATTAGCAGAATAATTTGTTTAACACATCACTGTAACGAACTGAGAGAGAGACAGAGAGAGAGAGAGAGACAGAGAGAGAGAGAGAGAGAGAGAGAGAGAGAGAGAGAGAGAGAGAGAGAGAGAGAGAGAGAGAGAGAGAGAGAGAGAGAGAGAGAGAGAGAGAGAGAGAGAGAGAGAGAGAGAGAGAGAGAGAGAGAGAGAGAGAGAGAGAGAGAGAGAGAGAGAGAGAGGGAGAGAGAACTGTGAGAGACAAACAAGGGTCTTGCCCTTTACAGTGACAAGAGAGAGTGAGGGAAGGAAGGTGACAGTGCCGTGACGGCACTGTTTAGGACGACGAGAGCAGTGACTGGTGCCACCTCAAGGCTGTATGAAGGAGGAGTGCAGGTGCCAACACTCGTGGCACCGGCACTTCGGTTTCAACTCTTTGACCATGTCGTAGCTCAGTCGATTAAGGCAGCATCTGGGATGCTCTCGGACGCAGGTTCGAATCCTCGTCACGGTCCTTGTGGATTTGTTCCAACACTTGTGTTCTGATGGCAGGTGTGGCATGAAGAACATGGCAGGTGTGGCATGAGGAACATGGCAGGTGTGGCATGAAGAACATGGCAGGTGTGGCATGAGGAACATGGCAGGTGTGGCATGAAGAACATGGCAGGTGTGGCATGAGGAACATGGCAGGTGTGGCATGAAGAACATGGCAGGTGTGGCATGAAGAACATGGCAGGTGTGGCATGAAAAAATGGCAGGTGTGGCATGAAGAACATGGCAGGTGTGGCATTAATAACATGGCAGGTGTGGCATGAAGAACGTAGCAGGTGTGGCATGAAGAACATGGCAGGTGTGGCATGAAGAACTTGGCAGGTGTGGCATGAAGAACATGGCAGGTGTGGCATGAAGAACATGCAGGTGTGGCATGAAGAACATGGCAGGTGTGGCATGAAGAACATGGCAGGTGTGGCATGAAGAACATGGCAGGTGTGGCATGAAGAACATGGCAGGTGTGGCATGAAGAACATGGCAGGTGTGGCATGAAGAACATGGCAGTGTGGCATGAAGAACATGGCAGGTGTGGCATGAAGAACATGGCATGAAGAACATGACAGGTGTGGCATGAAGAACATGGCATGAAGAACGTGGCAGGTGTGGCATGAAGAACATGGCAGGTGTGGCATGAAGAACATGGCATGAAGAACATGGCAGGTTATATATACATATATATATATATATATATATATATATATATATATATATATATATATATATATATATATATATATATATATATATATAAAAGTGTGTAAATCACGAAGAAATTAACCAAAGAGCCGCAGCTCAACCCCCGCAAGCACTACTAGGTGAGTACGTGATGAATAATATGACAATGTATAATCACGGAGGAAATTGAGACGAGAAGAATCCATAAGTACTTTCGGGTTAATCAACACATCGTCGGAAGTAAGAACACTACAATTCTGGGGAGGGAGATATATGTTTAAATACATATAATTATTAAATGTATATAACATAAACATAATATTACTTTTTTAGTTAAAATGTATAAAATATTTAACAACATTTACATAAAATATGATTTATTTGTATACTTTATTATTCCGAAGGTAAAGTGTGCACACTTTATCTTTATAAAGCATGTAAATGGTACCCTGCATATATCATAATATTATAAGCAGCCTAAAGGTAACTCTGCAGCTTCACCGACGCGGCTCCAAGCGAGGACTTTCCGACCAGTCATAGTGTTACAGTAACTCTCCAGCGTAGGTCAAGGCGAGTCCAGGCTGACGGAAGCGTCTCTGGTAGACGAATAACTTCAAGAAAAGATGAACCTCTCAGCGAGACCATTACGAAATCTAACGACTGCAATATTTGCACAAGTCATCAGAAACGATGAAACCATCGTCCTGCTCACACACTGCCGGTCGCGTCACCAGGTAACCAAAGAGAGGCACTTCTAAATGAAGCAACGCCACGAATGTCTCGAACGGTCCCGGTAGTACAGTCGGCTTCGTACTCGACCTCTCAATCGGGAATTCCTGGCTTCGAATCCCGGACGGGGGCGGTAATGATTGGGTGGGGTTTCAGTGTCGAACTAGGAGTAAATAGTTACCCAAGGGTTAACTTCTTGTGGAGCTGGGGAGGGTCAGCACTTCTACCCTGGGGGGGGGGGGGGGGAAGGAGGGACATACCCTGGTGGGGGGAGGGGGTCGTCGCTATAAGCCTACTATATAGTCTCTGGCTGCCTGTCCCTCCCGTCACAATACATCATTATTATTATTAAATGATAATATGAACAAAGGGCAAGTGGTACAGTGCAACACTTGCACCGGCGAACTTCACCTCAGGGAACGCACCAAACCCCCGAGACATCCTGCAGGACCACCACACTGACCACAGCGGTAAGTGCAGACCAAGACAATGATGGAAGCCAAACCAATCTCTTCCATTAAGCAATCATCAGCCACTTTCATCATCCAATCAGCAGCGTTTCCCACAGTTTTTTTTTAATCTGGGCAAGTTTTCCCGGACAAACAGACACCCACACTAGCCTGGAGAGGCGTCACCCAGCCACAGACCCACACAGCACCGCTGTCCCCAGCCACAGACCCACACAGCACCGCTGTCCCCAGCCACAGACCCACACAGCACCGCTGCCCCCAGCCACAGACCCACACAGCACCGCTGCCCCCAGCCACAGACCCACACAGCACCGCTGCCCCCAGCCACAGACCCACACAGCACCGCTGCCCCCAGCCACAGACCCACACAGCACCGCTGCCCCCAGCAGGTGGGTCAAACCAGTCAGTCAGTCCAGCAGGTGGGTCAAGTCAGTCAGTCCAACAGGTGGGTCAAGCCAGTCAGTCAGTCCAGCAGGTGGGTCAAGCCAGTCAGTCAGTCCAGCAGGTGGGTCAAGTCAGTCCAGCAGGTGGGTCAAGCCAGTCAGTCAGTCCAGCAGGTGGGTCAAGCCAGTCAGTCAGTCCAGCAGGTGGGTCAAGCCAGTCAGTCAGTCCAGCAGGTGGGTCAAGTCAGTCAGTCAGTCCAACAGGTGGGTCAAGCCAGTCAGTCAGTCCAGCAGGTGGGTCAAGCCAGCCAGTCAGTCCAGCAGGTGGGTCAAACCAGTCAGTCAGTCCAGCAGGTGGGTCAAACCAGCCAGTCAGTCCAGCAGGTGGGTCAAGTCAGTCAGTCCAGCAGGTGGGTCAAGTCAGCCAATCAGTCCAGCAGGTGGGTCGTATATGCCCTATAAATAAGTCCACAAATATATACATAGCGATTAATACACCAGCTTCCTGGCGTGTATACACTCGCCATATATGTGGCGAGTGTATATGTATACACTCGACCCCTACACCTACGCCACACTCTCATAGCAACATAAGACAATTATTGTATATTTTCTACAACAGTTTAAAAGGTTTGACCTTGGTATAATGTAGGAAAACCTTTGTTTACCTTGTATGACGAGGCAAACGTTTGTACACCCTGTATCACGGTTAAAGGTTTGTACACCCTGTATCACGGTTAAACGTTTGAACACACTGAATCACGGCTCAACGTTTGCACACCCCGTATCACGACCAAACGTTTGCACGACTATATTACGGCAAACGTTTTTGCACCCCGTTTGACGAACAAACGTTACTCGAAAATGGTTTATACACCACTCAGGAGGAACAAACGTTTGCATACCCAATATGACGGAACAAACGTTTGCACACCGGATATGACGGATCAAACGTTTATACACTCCGCATGAAGGATCAAACGTTTATACACTCCGCATGGTTAAACTACTGGCGGGAAATGTTTCGTTTCTAAAGTTACAAAGATGATGTCTAATTCTCTCACGTATTCAAGAAAGCTAAATTTTAATGCGGTCTCCTGCTTCGGTATATAGCCCATCCTCTATGTAACCAAACACTTCAGTGTATAGCACACGACACCTCTATGTAACCAAACACTTCAGTGTATAGCACACGACACCTCTATGTAACCAAACACTTCAGTGTATAGCACACGACACCTCTATGTAACCAAACACTTCAGTGTATAGCACACGACACCTCTATGTAACCAAACACTTCAGTGTATAGCACACGACACCTCTATGTAACCAAACACTTCAGTGTATAGCACACGACACCTCTATGTAACCAAACACTTCAGTGTATAGCACACGACACCTCTATGTAACCAAACACTTCAGTGTATAGCACACGACACCTCTATGTAACCAAACACTTCAGTGTATAGCACACGACACCTCTATGTAACCAAACACTTCAGTGTATAGCACACGACACCTCTATGTAACCAAACACTTCAGTGTATAGCACACGACACCTCTATGTAACCAAACACTTCAGTGTATAGCACACGACACCTCTATGTAACCAAACACTTCAGTGTATAGCACACGACACCTCTATGTAACCAAACACTTCAGTGTATAGCACACGACACCTCTATGTAACCAAACACTTCAGTGTATAGCACACGACACCTCTATGTAACCAAACACTTCAGTGTATAGCACACGACACCTCTATGTAACCAAACACTTCAGTGTATAGCACACGACACCTCTATGTAACCAAACACTTCAGTGTATAGCACACGACACCTCTATGTAACCAAACACTTCAGTGTATAGCACACGACACCTCTATGTAACCAAACACTTCAGTGTATAGCACACGACACCTCTATGTAACCAAACACTTCAGTGTATAGCACACGACACCTCTATGTAACCAAACACTTCAGTGTATAGCACACGACACCTCTATGTAACCAAACACTTCAGTGTATAGCACACGACACCTCTATGTAACCAAACACTTCAGTGTATAGCACACGACACCTCTATGTAACCAAACACTTCAGTGTATAGCACACGACACCTCTATGTAACCAAACACTTCAGTGTATAGCACACGACACCTCTATGTAACCAAACACTTCAGTGTATAGCACACGACACCTCTATGTAACCAAACACTTCAGTGTATAGCACACGACACCTCTATGTAACCAAACACTTCAGTGTATAGCACACGACACCTCTATGTAACCAAACACTTCAGTGTATAGCACACGACACCTCTATGTAACCAAACACTTCAGTGTATAGCACACGACACCTCTATGTAACCAAACACTTCAGTGTATAGCACACGACACCTCTATGTAACCAAACACTTCAGTGTATAGCACACGACACCTCTATGTAACCAAACACTTCAGTGTATAGCACACGACACCTCTATGTAACCAAACACTTCAGTGTATAGCACACGACACCTCTATGTAACCAAACACTTCAGTGTATAGCACACGACACCTCTATGTAACCAAACACTTCAGTGTATAGCACACGACACCTCTATGTAACCAAACACTTCAGTGTATAGCACACGACACCTCTATGTAACCAAACACTTCAGTGTATAGCACAAGACACCTCTATGTAACCAAACACTTCAGTGTATAGCACAAGACACTTTGATATAACAAAACATTCCTTTCACATTACTAAAAAAATTATGTAAGACATTAAAACTTATACATTGGTTGCCCCTTCAATGACTTTAGCAGACACAGTTTGTCAAAATTAGTACTAAGAGCCAATACAAATTATGTGTCTCAAGCAATATATATATATATATATATATATATATATATATATATATATATATATATATATATATATATATATATACATATATATACACATATATATACACATATATATATACACAATTGGATTTTGCCGAAAAAGCTCTATAAAAATCCGAAAAAACGTTTGTTGATTGATGTTGTTATTTGAACGTTTTTTTAACAGTTGAACAAATGAAACGTGAATCACTTTTGTTACAAAACAAACGTTTGTTCATTGTGTTCTGTTATATTATTCGTTCAACGGACGTTCACTTCATATTATTCCGTTCATTAGATGCATAACTGGCTATGTATTAACTGGTGGATGTATACTTGACTATGTCTTATCCGGTGGACGTATACAAAGCTTCGTCTATATATATATATATATATATATATATATATATATATATATATATATATATATATATATATATATATATATATATATATATATATATATATATGTCGAACCTAGTAGCCAGAACGCACTTTTTGGACTACTATGCAAGGCCCAATTTGCCTAATAAGCCAAGTTTTCCTGAATTAATATATTTCCTCAAATTTTTTTCTTATGAAATGATAAAGCTACCCATTTCATTATGTATGCGGTAAAAAAATTTTTATTGGAGTTAAAATTAACGTAGATATATGACCGAACCTAACCAACCCTACCTAACCTAACCTAACCTATCTCTATAGTTTAGGTTAGGTTAGGTAGCCGAAAAAGTTAGGTTAGGTTAGGTTAGGTAGGTTAGGTAGTCGAAAAGCAATTAATTCATGAAAACTTGGCTTATTAGGCAAATCGGGCCTTGCATAGTAGGCTGAGAAGTGAGTTCTGGCTACTAGGTACGACATATATATATATATATATATATATATATATATATATATATATATATATATATATATATATATATATATATATATATATATATATATATATATATTGCGTTATATTTCAAATATACGAATATTTTGTTACATCTTATTTATTAAAGCTAACTCAAAGGATGTATCGCTGACCAGAAAATTGGTCAGCGTAATTGTAGGTTTATTTAACCTCAAGACATCAGTAAATATTATTATAAATGCAATGAATAATGACGTTAAATATACATGCTTAATATATACACGTGATCTGGATATATGAGGTTTGATATACAATGTTCAAATCATTCTTAAGTTAAGGTTCATCATTGTTCATTTGTTAACACAATACTTTGTAACGCCTGTCAACGCTACTCAATATATATATATATATCAAGAGCCCCGCATACACATTTTGAGCATTCTGAACACATATTTTACATGTATGAAAATGCATGAGCACAAATATACACGTGTGAACACCGTTCAATACCTTAGCGCATATTTAAAAAACTTTTCTGAACACCATTGAACATTTTTTCAAGCATGTTAAACATCGGTAGCAGCTGCTAAAGTATCTATAATTTGTGTATACCTGCCGACACCTGTCGAAGCAGATCAGTACCATTTGAGCACCTGTTGAACCCCTGTGCACACATAGGGACACATGTGTGTGTACACACAAGGATACAGTTGAACACTGCTAGACACATTATCAGCTTATTTAAGCCTTAGGTGAACACGAAAGCTTTGTTTAACTTATGCTGACAACCACACACATCTGATCACCTCTCGGCACACTGAACACCTCTGAACAACGCATTTCCACACCTTCGATCACTTTGTACGCCACGCAATGCACTTGTGAACACGTGTGAACACGTTCACTCCCATGTTTGAACACTTGTCACATCCAGTGTTACCATCTCTCAACACAATCGCTCTACCAGATTACAAATTTTGAGTTTGTGAATTTTTTCAGCATTGGCGGACCTTCAGGTGTGTGAAGTGTATGGGTGGTAGGGGGCCGAGGTAGGGAGGTCCATATACTGTATTAAATGGGCGTTAGAGAAGTGGTTTGTGGTGGGTGGGTGGGTGGGGGGGGGAGGGAGAGGGGGGGAGTGATATACCATATAAAGTGGGTGGGGGAGGAAAGGTGGGGAGGTGGGGGGGGTGATGGGGGTTTAGAAGTATTACAAGAGAGTGGGCGCCCCTTGGCATATATTAGTGTGTGTGTGTGTGTGTGTGGGAGAGACTCACCTGGCTGTTGTGGGTGGCAGTTGTGGGCGGCACGAACAATTTTGAGTAACCTTCCTGTGCGGCGTGGCTAGCGGGGCGGGGGTGGGAGGGGGTTCGAACGAGGGTCGGCAAAAACCGGCATACGCGAGTTTCCCGTCGGAAATTCTTAGAGGAAATGTAGCAGTGAGACGAGGTGGCCCTGTCTGTGTGGTGGCCACGCCCACGCCGGCCGTGTCTGTGTGGTGGCCACGCCCACGCCGCCCCTCCCGCCCGCCATACTGTATTCATTACGCCCAGATGAGGGTCCGCGCCGCGGCAACACCGACGCTGTGACGCGGGCAGACAAGGCCGACTATCACCTGCGTTATGGCCGGGGGCGCTGGCAGACGGTCTCCACCAATGAGAGGGCGAGCCGGGAGAGGTGGGCGTGGCTTGTCTACTATCACTGGGTTATTGATTACACAACCCCCCCCCCTTCTACTCCCACAACCCCCCCCCCAACACTAACCACCACCAACTATCATCCCTACGTCCCCTCCACCCTGGACCCCAGCCCCCCCCATCGTCCAAATACGCCCTTCCCCCCCCCCACCTCCCCGACCACCACGGCTACAACCCCCTCAACCACAGCTACAACCATCTACTCCACCACAACCACCACGCCTCCATCCCCACCGTTTTGTGGTTGTGAGGCGCGGTGAGCGGCAGGACACTCTAAAGTGTGGCTTGGGACGCCCGTACTTTGGTCAGAGGATTGGAAGCATGTTGTTCTTATTGTGTATAGATCTGCCATGTGATCCTGTCGGGCCACAGAGCTCTATCCCCTCCGATTTGTCTCTTTAGGGTTCTGGAGTCGAGCCCAGATTGTTAACTAACCGAGAGGTCAGATGAATGTTGGGTCACTACAAAGTTCTAGATGTGGCGTTATGGCGCTAGCGAAATTACCGATCGGAAAATCAATAGATCATGTACAATATCCACAACTAGAATCTCTACTTTGAAAAGCACAACAATAACCACAACTATCTCTTCTGATACAACCATCAACCCTTCTACCACTACAATGCCCAACAACCCTTACAAATATATAACTATTTGCTCTGCAATAACCATGTCCAACACTTCCAGTGTTATATTCATTATTTATAAACTAAAAAAAAAATCAAATATACAATTTTAAAATGTAAAATTAAAATAAAAAACAATAAATACAAATTTTTAACCTAAATATTTAAAATTTATCTATTTAAACCCTCAAACTTAAGCTCAACATTCTTCTAACCCACAAATATGAACCCAACAGTCTCTAGAAAAATATAATTTTTGTAAGTAACACTTGACGCCCACAACCTTGATACTTGTATGGTGTTGGGCTTAAGACCTGTCAACCTCTGGAGGGTTATTAAGGCCACCACAACAGCTTACTGAACAACCAACAAGTGTACTTTACACCCCTAGACATAATTTAAGACTAAAGTATACTCTTGGCATATATTGTTGTTGTTGTTTAAGATTCGCTACCTGGAACAAAAAGTTCCAAGTAGCACGGGCTATGGTGAGCCCGAAGTTCGGCAATTGGTTATACTTTACGGAGAATTCCCTGCTCTCAGTATTGGAGGCTTTATGTAATGGTTTTATTACCTATGAATTATCCAGTGTTCATATATCTTATGTATGTATTCGTGTAAATAATAATAATTAATAATAATAATAATAATAATAATAATAATAATAATAATAATAGAAGAAATAATTATATATGCACAAAAATTTAGCCTTCGAGTCCATTCCTCCGTTTTCTTTACACCGTTTTCTTTTTTAAAGCATCCCACCCCCTCATTACCGGCAGGGCCGCAAGAGAGAGCCAACCAACAGTAGCAACAAAGACGGCATCCAAGCCAAATCAAAATAAACTTCAGACCTTAAGATTAAAAAAAGAAGATCGTCTCAAGACGCCAATCCCAGATTCGAATGGGCCGACCGACCGTTAATGACTGCGAGCGGTGTTGCCAGAGCCTTTCGTCCGCTAAACCTTTTGATGCGGCTTCAGAAAAGTCTTTAACATATTTACTGTGCAAAACCCCGAGAGGGTAACGCGAATCCTACAATTATGCACAGGAGAGACTATGGCAGATTTATCAACTGATTACCCAGAGAATTGCAGTGAGATTAAAGATTCATTGATAATTTAACACTGTTACTTACTAAACAATTGACAGATGCGTGACACAAGTTGTGAAATATCTACTTATGACGCAATATGAGTATGTAATATATATATATATATATATATATATATATATATATATATATATATATATATATATATATATATATATATATATATATATATATATATAATATATATATAATAATCTGCACACTGCATTCAGGGTTCCTGTCCGCCATCTGA
>NC_091192.1:26580696-26590696 GCF_040958095.1 Procambarus clarkii
TGTTTTTTCGCTTTGATTGCAATATCGTTCTCATAGTCCCTTTCCGATGTTCGTCTTATGTTAATGTAATCGTTCCTAGCTCTGTTGTATCTGCTTCTGTTGTCCTCTGTTCTTTGTCTTCTGTACTTCCTCCACTCCCGCCTGCTGGCCATTTTTGCTTCCTGACACTGTCTATTAAACCATGGGTTATTATATTCCTTCTTATTTTTTCCCTTTACCGTTGGTATAAATCTCTCTTCGGCCTCCTGGCATTTCTGTATGACTAGGTCCATCATATCTTGGACTGTTTTTCCTCTAATTTCTTCCTCCCACTGCACTTCACCCAGATAGTCCCTTATCCTCATATAGTCCCCTTTCCTGTAGTCAACTCTCCTTTCCCAGATCTCTTGTCCCATGGTCATAATTTTGAATTCCATCATGTAGTCAAAGACTAGGACACAATGGTCACTGGCCCCTAGAGGTATTTCATGCTCTAAATTCTCGATATCTTCTACGTTCTGGGTGAAAATCAGGTCTAATAGGCTCGGTGCATCTCCTCCTCTTTCCCTTGTGTCTTCCTTCACATGTTGTGTCAGGAAATTCCTGTCTATAACATCTACTAATTTTGCTCCCCACGTTTCATCCCCTCCATGGGGATTCCTTGATTCCCAATTTATCTCTCCATGATTTAGGTCCCCCATGATCAGCAGCTTCGCTCTCATTCTGTGGGCTAGTGTTGCTGCCTTCTGCAGTTCATCTATACATGCTTTGTTGTTGTCATCATACTCCTGCCTGGGTCTTCTACTGTTTGGTGGGGGATTGTAGATTACCATGATCACAATCTTCCTCCCATCTACTGTCAGAGTTCCATGTATGAAGCTTGTGCACTCATTGGTAACTCGATTTCCCAGGTCTTCAAACTTCCATTTCCGCTTTATTAGGAGTGCTACTCCCCCTCCCTGTCTCTGTGTCCTCTCTTTTCGTATCACCTGGTACCCTTCAGGAAAGATTGCATCTGAGATCATGTCATTAATTTTAGTTTCCACAATTGCAACTATGTCAGGATCTGCTTCACTCACTCTTTCTTTTATCTCTTCTGCTTTATTAGATACCCCATCAGCATTGGTGTACCAAACCTTGAGATTCTTCATGGAAACTCTTGTACCAGAGTTCTCCCTTTCTCTGGGGGTCTGGGGGGATCTGGGGGATGTCTGGGGGGTGACTGGGGGCAGAGGGGATCTGTGTGTGTGTGTGTGTGTGTGTGTGTGTGTGTATGTGTGTGTGTGTGTGTGTCTGTGTGTGTGTGAGTGTATGTGTGTGTGTGTGTGTGTGTGTGTGTGTGTGTGTGTGTGTGTGTGTGTATGTGTGTGTGTGAGTGTGTGTGTGTGTGTGTGTGTGTGTGTGTGTGTGTGTGTATGTGTGTGTGTGTGTGTGTGTGTGTGTGTGTGTGTGTGTGTGAGTGTGTGTGTGTGTGTGTGTGTGTGTGTGTGTGTGTGTGTGTGTGTGTGTGTGTGTGTGTGTGTGTGTGTGTCTCAAAACAGCCTTCACTGATGCTTCCCGTGTTACGAGGTGGTTCAATAAGTAACTACCGGAGCTTGGGTCGTTAAGGCTTCAGGCGGTTGGGTGGTTAGAGAGCATGACGCGGCCTCGGGGTAATTAAAGAGAGGTAATTAGCATATATACAAAGGAATTTCTGCAATGGATGGGTGTGGGGTGAGCAGTGTGTGTGTGTGTGTGTGTGTGTGTGTGTGTGTGTGTGTGTGTGTGTGTGTGTGTGTGTGTGTGTGTGTGTGTGTGTGTGTGTGTGTGTGTGTGTGTGTGTGTGTGTGTGTGTGTGTGTGTGTGTGTGTGTGTGTGTATTTACCTAGTTGTGCTTGCGGGGGTTGAGCTCTGCTCTTTCGGCCCGCCTCTCAACTGTCAATCAACTGTTACTATTTTTTTCCCCCTTCACAACTCACACACACACACACACACACACACACACACACACACACACACACACACACACACACACACACACACACACACACACACACACACAAACACACACACAGGAGGAAACTGAGTGCCCAAATGAGCCACAGAGATATTAGAAAGAACTTTTTTAGTGTCAGAGTGGTTGACAAATGGAATGCATTAGGAAGTATTGTGGTGGAGGCTGACTCCATACACAGTTTTAAGTGTAGATATGATAGAGCCCAGTAGGCTCAGGAACCTGTACACCTGTTGAGAGGCGGGACCAAAGAGCCAGAGCTCAACCCCCGCAAGCACAATTTGGTGAGTACACAGCAGGAAGCAGCCCGTGACAACTGATTAACTTCCAGGTACAGTACCTATTTACTTGCTAGGTAACAGGAGCATCAGGGTGAAAGAAACTCTGCCCATTGTTTCTCGTCGGCGCCGGGAATCGAACCCGGGCCACAGGATCACGCGTCCATTGTGCTGTCCAGTCACCAAGTGTGTACTCACCTAATTGTACTTGCGGGGGTTGAGCTCTAGCTCTTTGGTCCCGCCTCTCAACTGTTAATCAACTGGTGTACAGATTCCTGAGCCTACTGGGCTCTATCATATCTATCTAGAGATGATTTCGCGGCTTATCGTCCCCGCGGCCCGGTCCTCGACCAGGCCTCTTTTTTGTTATACACACCCAGGAAGCAGCCCGTAGCAGCTGTCTAAGTCCCAGGTACCTATTTACTGCTAGGTAACAGAGGCATGAGGGTGAAAGAAACATTTTGCCCATTTGTCTCCGCCTCCACCGGGGATCAAACCCGGAACCTTAGGACTACGAATCCGAAGCGCTGTCCACTCAGCTGTCAGGCGCCCACTCTACATTATAGATTGTGTATGGAGTCAGCCTCCACCACATCATTGCTTAATGCATTCCATTTACTAACTACTCTGACACTGAAAAAATCTTCTAATGTCTCTGTGGCTCATTTGGGTACTAAGTTTCCACCTGTGTCCCCTTGTGCGTGTACCACCCGTGTTACAGAGTTTGTCTTTATCCACAAACTTGTCCTGTGTGTGTGTGTGTGTGTGCGTGTGCGTGTGCGCGTGTGTGTGTGTGTGTGTGTGTGTGTGTGTGTGTGTACTCACAGAGCTGTTTTTGCAGGTTATGAGCCTCATAAATGAATCCCCCATTTCACTGCTGTCTCTCATGCACCAGATTTGAAAACTGTCAACTGAGTTAACCTCAACTTCCTGTTCATCATATTCATCATACTACGGAAGTGCTTCCTTGCCTTCTTGAAACTCTTCTGCGTCTATAGTTATATAGACTATATACCCTTGCTTCCACGTTCTTCAATTTCTCTTCCAGAACATCTCATTTCTGTTTACTCTGGCAAGTCCTCGTGCAATTTTATATATCGTAATCATATCACTTCTAAACATTTTTCATTTTTATTGTCTGGCCGAAGTCAACGAGTCTGCTGATGCTCAAACCCTCCAATATTCCCGGAATAATTTTGTACAAATTAACCAGAAAAACAAAAATATTATTAATGATAAAACAGATATTATAATATTATTAATAATGTTAATCAAAATAATTAATTATATATAAAGCGAATAAAATGATTACATAAAAATCGTCTACTTTATCTGGAGTTGTCTCTGCTCCCAAGTTGTAAATATTCATGAGGTGACAACTCTCCCTCGCATACATCCGGGTGCCACAAAGGTCACGTGACTTGCCTGCTGATGGATGGTGGCTCGTTTTATATTGATAGTTAATGACGAGGCAGTAATGGATGACGCCAAGCTAGTCAGTCTCCAGACGCCAACATTACGCCAAGAAACTGCAGCGTATATATTCTGGAGCTGGTAGCGGGAGCCGGTTAAGAGAGATTTGCTGACGAAATTCAAGCCTCATAACCTTTGTGTTATGGAAAGTTAATAAATGACGATAAATATCACAACACTGAATGTAATAATTAGATAGAAAAATAATGAGATATTAAACTAAAGGTATCAACATTGAATGCAACAAATGACGGCTCGTGTAATGGCAAAATTAAAAAGAATTTACAAAATCCTGACAAGCCTAATTTTCTTAAACAACTTTCTTGTTATGTGGAAAGAAATTCAATTTATAATTCTGCGATAGTTTTAATCGTAAATAATTTTATAAATACGACTTAGCGTTTGATACTAATATTATCAACATATTTACAAACTTAAATGGTATCTTTTAGTGGTTATTGTCTCATTATTGTCCCTTATACCCAACATTAGCTTTTCTATCACTCCATTATATCCCACACTTACCTTCTCTATAACTCCATGTTGAATATTGTTCAGGACTAAATAAATCTTTCAGTGGATATACATACACTTGACAGTGTATGTATATACATTTGACAGTGTATGTATATACACTTGACAGTACACATATCGTGCTTGCAATGTTTTACACACACAAACATATTGGCCTACAATCCACTGGAAGGATATTGACCCATAGCGATGGCTTATTGACCACTCATAAATAATTTAGTCCGTGACCTAAGTAAGCCCTCAGTGTATGATACCAGGAACACTACAACTTACCGTGTACTTAATGAAAAAGTCATGTTGGTGATGATCTTATCATCCTCTGGAGGGTTATTAATTCCAGACGAGAGATTACTGACCAACCAGGAATGCCTTAGTCTTGGGCATCGTCCAGCACCAAGAGTGATCATCCAGGGGCGTACAGGTATTCACTTAGAAGTGTTTAGTAAATACCTGTAATGAAAACTAATATTATTCATATCAGTTTGTATGTATTACTGGGGGAGGAACCCGGCTATACCCAGGTCTCTCTTGTCTTCCCCACGATCCCTCTCTCTCAAGTAACTTTATTGAGACAATATGTTACATCTCAAAAGGATAGAGTAGCTTAGGCTATTTCTACCATCCCTCTATTTTCCTCTCTTTATTCTTCCCCTCTCTCCCCCCCTCTTTTTTTATTTTATTAACACATTTATCTGCATTTGTGCAGCTACCCTAGACTATATGAAGGGGAGTACAGAGTTAAAAAACTAGCTACGTGATACTAAAAATCCCCATCACGCAGGATGGTTAGTCATACAGTGGCATGTGATCAGTAGTCTACACTGGCAATTTTTGGGTACACTGTGAGGATATCTTCAAGAACACAAGAGTGAATAAAGTAATTACAAAGCTCCAGGTACCTCATGCTAACTGGTCTGAAAGGTCTAATAACTGGGCATTCGGTGATGTAGTGCGGGAGATCATGCCGTAGTTCCTGCTCACAGAGTTTGCACCTGGAGTGCTCAGGATTGGGAGATCCGTCACCTGCAGCCACCTGCCACAGGTAACGGTAACCCAACCTGATCCTGGCAACCACTGTGTCGCACAGTCTGATGAACGTTTTGTGCTGCCCAGAAACATAGGTTTCAGATCAGCATTTTTTTTTTTTTTTTTTTTATTAAGGTATGAGGTACATCTGCATTAGTGCAGCTACCCTAGACTATATGAAGTGGAGTACAGTGTGTCAAAAAAAGCTAACTAGGTGATGCTATAAAATCCCCATCACACAGGATGGTTAGTCATACAGAGACATGTGATAGGCGGTCTGCACTGGCAGACTCCGGATGCATTTTGAGGATATCAACAACACAAGATTGAATAAGGTAGCAGTGGTAATACAAGTCCCCATCTCGCAGGATGGTTAGTCATACAGGGCCATGTGTTTAATAGCCTGCACTGGAAAAATGTGAATAAATCTAGGGACTAGACAAGCCACCTTTCATCTATTGCACGAGGATTTGGGGTTGAATACTCTGAGGTAATGGGCCTGAGAACACGATCCTATAACCGTCGCATACTCACAGCTAGACCTTTCATCCTAAAGAATAAGATGAGGTTATCCCCAGCCCCAAAGATTTCAGTATATAGGCAAGACCACAATGTCTCTCTCTAGGCGATTAACAATGCACAACCAACAGGGCTCCATGAAGGAGACATCTTAACATCTTAAGAGAGACATCTTAACAAGCAACATTGAAATAATCGCCAGGTATAACGGCAGCTGGAGACTGGCCATAAGAAATATTGAAAAGATTCTTGTTAGAATCATTAATCTTGCTCTTTCGGTAATATTACACTACATTATATATATATATATATATATATATATATATATATATATATATATATATATATATATATATATATATATATATATATATATATATATTGGTTTTTACCAATGTCCCAGTCGACACAACCATAGGAATGATACTGGACAGAGTATACAGAGACGAGAGCACCCCCAAATTAGACATACCTGAGCCACACTTGAAAAGTCTTCTCGAAGCATGTACAAAGGAAGCCCCTTTCATCAGTCCACAAGGAGACATGTATTTACAAATAGACGGAGTAGCAATGGTGCCCTTAGGAGTTTTATTTGCTAATTTTTATATGGGAACCATCGAAGATAGGGTCTTCAGTAGCAGACAAAAACCAACTGTATACTGCCGTTATGTAGATGACATATTCGTAATAGTAAAAGACTCAGATGAACTAATTGACCTAAAAAGACACCTAGAGAGAGAGTCAGTACTCCGATTTACACATGAAAATAGTGAAAATAACAGTCTGCCATTCTTGGATGTACTAATAACAAAAACAGGAACCTCTTTAAGCACCAACGTATATACCAAGCCCACCAACATAGGATTATGCCTGAACGGTAGAAGTGAGTGCCCCCAAAGATACAAAGCCAGTGTTCTCAATGCTGGTATTCGTCGAGCGCTTACCCACTGCTCTGAATTGAGCAACGTGAGTAGAGAGTTTGAAAGAGTAACTCAGGTATTGGTGAACAACGGATATAGCAACGCGGAAATAAACGCTGCTATAAGAAGACACTTGGACCGTTGGTATAATTCAGAACCTAGAACAGAAACCACAACACCCCCAATAAAATTATATTACAAATCAACCATGCACAGTGAACATATAAAAGAGGAAAGAATAATGAAAGAAATAATTCGTAAAGGAGTAAAAAGCACTACTCCTAACCAAAACATAAACCTGATAATATTCTACAAAACCAAGAAGACTTCCGAACTCCTTATCAAAAACAGCCCGAAGCCGACGGAGAACCCTCTACAGCAGTCAAGCGTTGTATACATGTACACTTGCCCCCACGAAGGATGTAACCTTCAATGTAAGTACATAGGTATGACGTCGACCAAGCTGACGAGGCGTTTGACATGCCATCTTCAATCTGGTGCCCCTAGGAATCACATGAGACAAGCCCATGACATTACTCTAACAAGAGAAATGTTGAACAAGAATACTTGCATAATAGACAAAACCCAAGATTCAAGAAGATTACAAATTCTTGAGGCAATTCACATAAGAATAGAGCGACCTACCATGAACACCCAAATCACGGAACTATTTACTCTACCCACCATGAGAGTAAGGACAAGACAAGAACATATCGATGCCAACACAGAAGACAATGTCCAACATAACAGGCCAATTACACTGGATTAATCTTTGTGTTTAGATAGGAGATGCCTCGTATGGGCCAATAAGCCTTCTGCAGCCCCTATGTTTATCCCTTATGTATCCCCCCATGTTTTCACCTTCATTGTATTATCACCTGACCTAATGCGGGTATAAAATCAACTAGTATTGTAAGATCTGTTCACTTGAGAATGAACCATGGAGGTTCGAAACGTCGTGCAAATTATACAAATAAGTGTAATACACTCTATAGTAAATCACTTCTTTTCTTCACCTTAAAAGTACGAAAATGAGTTTTGGAGAACTCCTATTTCAATTAAGCCCTGATGCTAAGAAAATAGTTAGAGGGATAGAAGCCCTAAACCAGAAAATAATAAATACAGAATATGCGGTCATATTCAATGAAACATATATATATATATATATATATATATATATATATATATATATATATATATATATATATATATATATATATATGTCGTACCTAGTAGCCAGAACGCACTTCTCAGCCTACTATGCAAGGCCCGATTTGCCTAATAAGCCAAGTTTTCATGAATTAATTGTTTTTCGACTACCTAACCTAACCTAACCTAACTTTTTCGGCTACCTAACCTAACCTAACCTATAAAGATAGGTTAGGTTAGGTTAGGTAGGGTTGATTAGGTTCGGTCATATATCTACGTTAATTTTAACTCCAATAAATTTTTTTTACCTCATACATAATGAAATGGGTAGCTTTATCATTTCATAAGAAAAAAATTAGAGAAAATATATTAATTCAGGAAAACTTGGCTTATTAGGCAAATCGGGCCTTGCATAGTAGGCCGAGTTGTGCGTTCTGGCTACTAGGTACGACATATATATATATATATATATATATATATATATATATATATATATATATATATATATATATATATATATATATATATATATATATATATATATATATATATATATATATTATGGTTCTCCCGCTCTGGAACAGCATTGTATGCAAATATATATCAGCGACCCGTCCGGATACAGAGTCATCAGTCCAGATATCCGGACACTGGGCCGGAAACTTCCAGCGAACGACCACTGGCCACTCGATGGTAGTTTATCCCTTAACGACTTGTTGCCTGTTTGCTCCGCCTCGTTGACGATCGAATTGCAAGCCATTGCTGCTGAACAATACTGGGGGATGGGTAGTTAGAGACAAGGACAGAGACAAAGACAAAGAGAGAGACAGAGAGAGGAAGAGACGAGGAGAGATGAAGGGAGACAGAGAGAACAAGACCTGCTACCAGAGGCTACAGTCGCCTGCAGCTTGCTATAAGATGATGGGACGACAGATGGGCTTCTGAAACTAATATTGACTAATATAGAGAGTTAAGTATATTTACAAAATAGTTAATATGTTCACTGGGATACCTGTCTCCCGACAGCCACTTCCACAACATAGTGAAACAGGTCTACAGTGAAGTATTAATATGATATCAGGAATTTCATCGCAGCAAAGATGAAAGAGGAATCGGATACCTTATAGAGAGTGTTCTGGTCCCTCTGTTTGGCCATAATATTTAAGCATCGCCACGTCAGGATCAAATCATGGTCATCCCCCCTTCCCCCTTCTAAGTACATATTATAGTAGGATCGAATGACCTTTATTGGCCAAAGCGAACATCGTGAAAGGAGGATCGTGTGGAAGAAAGGAGGTTCGGATCCCCCTCTGAGGCCATTATAAGGGATTTAATGCTCCCCCTGGTACTGGTGTCGACACGCGTCGCTCGGAAGCGTCTTTTGCGGATCCCGTTAGACCGTCTGAACCTGTCTTGAACGAGCCTTGAGTCATAGATCTTAAGTCATACATTTTAAGTCATAGATCTTAAGTCATAGATCTTAAGTCTCACAGCAGGGGTTCAAGACACGTTCACAACGGGTCTCAAATGCCAGATTTACTAATTTGCGAAATAATAATTGCAAGAAATATTTAAGACGGTTTTATTTTTCCCTGTTACGTTTAGTGTTAGTTATTCCTGTTATTTCTGTTATTCCTGTTATTCCTGTTATTTCTGTTATTTCTGTTATTCCTGTTATTTCTGTTATTTCTGTTATTCCTGTTATTCCTGTTATTTCTGTTATTTCTGTTATTTCTGTTATTCCTGTTATTCCTGTTATTCCTGTTATTCCTGTTATTTCTGTTATTCCTGTTATTCCTGTTATTCCTGTTATTTCTGTTATTCCTGTTATTCCTGTTATTTCTGTTATTTCTGTTATTCCTGTTATTCCTGTTATTCCTGTTATTTCTGTTATTCCTGTTATTCCTCTTATTCTCAGGATGTGTAAGGGTCGTTAGCGAAGTGGAACAACTGGCTGGGGTACTTTATCCTATAGTGAGCGAGTGATAAGTGGCACTTGACGACAACCCCGTCAAGTGCCTCACACACTTGACGACAACCCCGTCAAGTGCCTCACACACTTGACGACAACCCCGTCAAGTGCCTCACACACTTGACGGGGTTGTTTGGTGAGCGTGAGTGACACTTCC
>NC_091192.1:26595696-26615696 GCF_040958095.1 Procambarus clarkii
GCCTTTAGAAACTTGTGTAAGGAATCGTTCAGGACCCTGTATACCACTTATGTAAGACCAATCCTGGAGTATGCAGCTCCAGCCTGGAGTCCAAACCTAGTTAAACACAAGACAATGTTAGAGAAGATTCAGAGGTATGCCACCAGACTCGTCCCGGAACTGGGAGGTTTGAACTACGAGGAAAGGCTACAGGAAATAACTTCTCGTCCCTGGAAGAAGGACGAGTAAGGGGAGACATGATCACCACCTACAAAATTTTCAGGGGAATTGACCGGGTGGACAAAGACAAACTCTTCAGCACGGGTGGGACACGAACAAGGGGAGGGAAGGGAAGTGAAGTAAGAGGATAAAGCGCAAAGCCATTACATCTATATTGCACTTGGAAAGGATCAGGATAAAGTTTGGGTATGGGACGGGGGGAAGGAATGGTGCCCAACCACTTGGACAGACGGGATTGAACGCCGACCTGCATGAAGCGAGATCGTCGCTCTACCGCCCAGCCCAAGTCATTGGACACAGGTAGAGTCTTAATACGTAAACGAGCTACAGGGACGTTAGAAATAATTTTTTCAGTGTCAGAGTAGTTAACGGATGGAATGCATTAGGCAGTGATGTGGTGGAGGCTGACTCCATACACAGTTTATAATGTAGATATGACAGTCCAGTAGGCTCAGGAACCTGTACACCAGTTGATTGACAGTTGAGAGGCGGGACCAAAGAGCTAGAGCTCAACCCCCGCAAGCACAATTAGGTGAGTACAGCTAAGAGAGTACAAGACGGAGAGGCAGGCTGGGATAACTGGGAAGGCACTAGAGTGGGTAAGGGAGTACCTGAAAGACAGAAAACAAAGAGTCACAGTCAGTGGCGAGGTCTCGAGGAAATGTAACACGTGGGGTCCCACGAGGCTCGGTCCTGGCACCGCTGCTGTTCCTAATTTATGTGAACGACCTTCCCGAGGGAGTGAGCTCACACATGTCAATGTTTCCATATGACGCAACGATAATGAGGAATGTGAAGACAGATGAGGAATGCGGAATGTTACAGGAAGACCGTGACAAACTCCAGGAGTGAACAAACAAATGGTTGCTAGAGTTCAAACCCAACAAGTGTAAGGTATTGAAGATGAGGAAGAGAGAACGAAGACTAGAAGGTGTCTGCATCATAAGTGGAAGGCAAGTACAGGAATAGGAGAAAGAGAGTTGAGAGTGGACATAATTCCATCACTAACACCGGAGGCACACACAAACTGGGCGACATCAGCAGCATATGGGACGCTGGCGAACATTAGAACGTTATTTAGAAACTTAAATCCCGACACTTTCAAGGCTTTTGTTAGACTAGTACTGGAATATGCAGCACCAGTCTGGAACCCACACCTTGTGAAGCATAAAAGTAAAATATAAAAAATTTAGAGATTTGCAAATAGATTAGTGCCAGAGATAGGAAGGTTAAGCTGTGAGGATTGGCTGGAGGAACCGGATCTTACATTCTTGGAGGACAGAAGACAGAGAATATATGATCACAGCATACAAGATACTGAAAGATACTGAAGGGAATGGACAAGGCGGACAAGGACAGCCTCTAATTTAAGTTGAGAGAAAGGTGGGACAAGAGGACACAGGTGAAAGCTGGAAACACAAATGAGTCGAAGAAATGTAAGGCAATACTCGTACCCTGTACTAGAGGCCAACACGTGGATGAACCAAGAGCAGCTGGGGAAGCCACCTCCAGCCACAACCTTAAGAACTGGTTCGAAAAAAGATTTTGAACGTCAGAATAGTTAAATTGCAACGCAATTAGCAGACCAGGGAATTCCAAATTAGACCAAATTTCCCGGAAGTTCCTGAAAAATAAGTACTCTGATTCTAACCCTCGATACCCACCCTTCCTCTCGATGCCCGCGCGCCGGGGCACCAATCAGCACCAGGATATCGAGGATGAGTGTCAAGGGGGAATCAGCGACTTCTTTATTTTTATCTCGTGAAGTCAACCCAAGGGGGTCATTTCCCCCCTCTGCCTGGATGACATATTAGTCCACAGTCCACGACGCTGGCGGCCACACCACAGACATTGCTCCTCGTCACCCTTACGCAGTTTTAACAATGATCTTATTGTTAATATTGATGTTAAAGTTATGATTATTGTCGCCCTGTAACAGTTAACATTGTTATATTACTAGTGCTGGCTTTCTGAAAATTAGAAATGTAATTTTGTTAAAGTTAGCGACATGTTGTTGTTGTTAAAGATTCGCTATCTAGAATAACAAGTTCCAAGTAGCACGGGCTATGGTGAGCCCGTAGTGCCTTTTAGCGGGATGGGTAATTTGGTGGCATTGTGGATTACAGCAACCATGTGAGACTGGTGGAGTGGTTGGTAACCTGCTGACAGAACAAGAGCATTACAATAATAACATGTTGTTATTGTTTTGGTCGTGAATGTCTGTCTGGTAGTTACGTGTTGTACCTCTTGTTCAGTGGTTTATTCTTGAGGTCGGGAGCTGCAGAGGAGCCGAGAGGTGGTTATGAGGGAGCTGAAGTGAAGGTAAGTGTGAGGCATGAGGGAGTTGTAGAGAAGGTAAGTGTGAGGCATGAGGGAGTTGTAGAGAAATACTTTACCTTTGACTAGGTAACAAGGTGTCCAAAGTCACTCATAATGAAATTTGTTCTGAGTTTTAGGTCTGCTTTACCCAATCTCTGCTGGTCACGTTACACCGCGTCCTCTGCTGGTCACGTTACACCGCGTCCTCTGCTGGTCACGTTACACCGCGTCCTCTGCTGGTCACGTTACACCGCGTCCTCTGCTGGTCACGTTACACCGCGTCCTCTGCTGGTCACGTTACACCGCGTCCTCTGCTGGTCACGTTACACCGCGTCCTCTGCTGGTCACGTTACACCGCGTCCTCTGCTGGTCACGTTACACCGCGTCCTCTGCTGGTCACGTTAGACCGCGTCCTCTGCTGGTCACGTTAGATTCCGTCCTCTGCTGGTCACGTTAGACCGCGTCCTCTGCTGGTCACGTTAGACCGCGTCCTCTGCTGGTCACGTTAGACCGCGTCCTCTGCTGGTCACGTTAGACCGCGTCCTCTGCTGGTCACGTTAGACTCCGTCCTCTGCTGGTCACGTTAGACCGCGTCCTCTGCTGGTCACGTTAGACTCCGTCCTCTGCTGGTCATGTTAGACCCCGTCCTCTGCTGGTCATATTAGACCGCGTCTTCTGCTGGTCATGTTAGACCGCGTCCTCTGCTGGTCACGTTAGACCGCGTCCTCTGCTGGTCACGTTAGACTCCGTCCTCTGCTGGTCACGTTAGACCGCGTCCTCTGCTGGTCACGTTAGACTCCGTCCTCTGCTGGTCACGTTAGACCGCGTCCTCTGCTGGTCACGTTAGACTCCGTCCTCTGCTGGTCATGTTAGACCCCGTCCTCTGCTGGTCATGTTAGACCGCGTCTTCTGCTGGTCATGTTAGACCGCGTCCTCTGCTGGTCATGTTAGACCGCGTCCTCTGCTGGTCACGTTAGACCGCGTCCTCTGCTGGTCACGTTAGACCGAGTCCTCTGCTGGTCACGTTAGACCGCGTCCTCTGCTGGTCACGTTACACCGCGTCCTCTGCTGGTCTCGTTAGACCGCGTCCTCTGCTGGTCACGTTACACCGCGTCCTCTGCTGGTCACGTTACACCGCGTCCTCTGCTGGTCACGTTAGACCGCGTCCTCTGCTGGTCACGTTAGATTCCGTCCTCTGCTGGTCACGTTAGACCGCGTCCTCTGCTGGTCACGTTAGACCGCGTCCTCTGCTGGTCACGTTAGACCGCGTCCTCTGCTGGTCACGTTAGACCGCGTCCTCTGCTGGTCACGTTAGACTCCGTCCTCTGCTGGTCACGTTAGACCGCGTCCTCTGCTGGTCACGTTAGACTCCGTCCTCTGCTGGTCATGTTAGACCCCGTCCTCTGCTGGTCATATTAGACCGCGTCTTCTGCTGGTCATGTTAGACCGCGTCCTCTGCTGGTCACGTTAGACCGCGTCCTCTGCTGGTCACGTTAGACTCCGTCCTCTGCTGGTCACGTTAGACCGCGTCCTCTGCTGGTCACGTTAGACTCCGTCCTCTGCTGGTCACGTTAGACCGCGTCCTCTGCTGGTCACGTTAGACTCCGTCCTCTGCTGGTCATGTTAGACCCCGTCCTCTGCTGGTCATGTTAGACCGCGTCTTCTGCTGGTCATGTTAGACCGCGTCCTCTGCTGGTCATGTTAGACCGCGTCCTCTGCTGGTCACGTTAGACCGCGTCCTCTGCTGGTCACGTTAGACCGAGTCCTCTGCTGGTCACGTTAGACCGCGTCCTCTGCTGGTCACGTTACACCGCGTCCTCTGCTGGTCTCGTTAGACCGCGTCCTCTGCTGGTCACGTTACACCGCGTCCTCTGCTGGTCACGTTAGACCGCGTCCTCTGCTGGTCATGTTAGACCGCGTCCTCTGCTGGTCATGTTAGACCACGTCCTCGACATAAGTGTCCTGTGAGTTAGACACAACTGCAGCCCCTTTGGCAGGATTGAACGTACGGTTGTATTCTGCATTACATCGTTATCATATCTATCTCAAGTTCCCCCCCCCGCCCCCCCCCCCGGCCTGTACGGTGTGTGGGAGCATCACTAGGTCATCACCATTACAGAAAACTTTGACCTTAGTACTGCCTCGCGACAGACAGTTCTACTGGCTCTTAACTCTGTTCAACAAAGGGTCAAGAAGATTGCAAACAGTATAGGGACAAATTCAGGCTTTGTTAGACCGCATTTTTCATTGAGACATTTTCAGAGAGCAATCTGTTTCACAGCTAATTTGTACACATGTTAAGAAATACAAATATATCTATCAATGTTGTTGTTGTTTAAGATTCGCTACCCATAACAAAAATGTCCAGGCAGCACGGGCTATGGTGAGCCCGTAGTTATATCTATCAATGAAAGAACATACTTTTTCATTAACCAAATCCCAGGCGTTGTTGAGCAGCCAGTTGTGTATGCAAATTGAAAGTCAGAGATATCAACTGGGTGTCAGTTTGTCAGCTGGAAAGTCAATGAATATATTATCAAATACTTTGTTTAATAATGCGTTAAGGGGACCAGTTCTGTAGTTATCAGAGGACATAAAAAGCTCGGCAGTACTTTTGTAAGGGGAAACAAGTACAAGTTCGGGCGCTAGTTTGGCAGTGCCAAGTTCGGGTTCGAACCCTTCTCATGACGCCTACTGATTTTCTCAAGCACAGAGGTGTTTGTTACAGCTGGCGATGTACCATGGGAGAAAAGGTCTTTATGACACAGATACAGTGTCAGCATCCCATGTATAATGTTGTCAGAGTGTATGTAAAGGGGCTACCGTAACTCCCATTGTTAACCGTAACTCCCATTGTTAACCGTAACTCCCATTGTTAACCGTAACTCTCATTGTTAACCGTAACTCCCATTGTTAACCGTAACTCCCATTGTTTAGTTTTCTTGCAACCATTACAGGGGTTACACTCTGCATATATCTGTATAAGCAGAAAAGACTTTGGATATAGATTTGTTTATCTGAAATGGGGTTAAGTGGTCGTAATCACATTATTTTGTAATTATCTGTTCTAAACGATTGTTTTAAAGATTGCCGATAGCATTGTGATATAAATATTTTGAACTATATTACAGAAAGTTTGTGTCATAACACTATTAAAGTATCAACGACGCAAAAGAGGAAAATGAACAAAGTATTATCTAAGACCGAAAAAATGTATTTATCCCCGCGACCCCCTGCTGGTTCCCGCCATCACCCTTGCTGCCTCACTGAAAATGGCGCCAAAATAAAAAAATAAATTACCAATGGAAGCGGATTCACACAGGCCTGAAAAGCTTTTATTGGCCTAAAATGTGGCTTTTGGGTGAATTTATAACGCCAATTGAGGGAGGGAGAGAGGTCCAGATATGACACATTTCCGCAGTCAATTCTCTTTTAGAGGGATTGTTTGTTTTTATTTTTTATGAAGTCTTTCCTTCTGGCTGGAAATTTTAAACAAGCATTCCAGCATTCTTCTTAACAGTTTTCATGGTATTTAAGACGACTATCATTGTTCTCGGTGATCCCGACTTGGAGAGTAGTTTGGATTATGACAGTTGTCATATAATCAATGCACAGCATATACAAATAAAAGTATTACAGTATATTATACCATTAATACCAGTTTGAGATTCTATATTCAGGTCTACCTCGACTCCTTCAGCTATAGTGATAACTGGCGGGTAAGTGTAAACAAACTATCCTTCCCATTTACCCCATGATAGTCTTGTGCTGGCATCCATGGATGATGCCCGGGGCAGAGGAATACTGTAGGCAATTTGCTAATGTTGAGGGAAGTGACTTAAAAACTAAAGAATAAAGAAAACCTGCAGAAGGCTTACTGGCCGAACGAGGCAGCGCCTATTGGTTCAGACGAGGCAGCTCCTATTGGACTAACAGAGCCAATTCCTATTTATATGAAACCAAACTCATTCATTTATATGTCTAACCACGCTTGAAACAATCCATTGGTCCCCATGTCTATTATGTTACCCGGTAATTTGTTCCACAAATCAACAACCGTTACTAAACCAATATTTACCCAAGTCTCTCCTAAATCTAAACTTATCCAATTAACATCATTGTATCGAGGTCTGTTACAGTGTTTATTTGGCTAATGTAATTGTAATGTTTGAGAGATTTGGGACTATTTACCTGGTGTTTGATGTGTGGTAACCTTTGTTCTGTTATCATCACTAAAAACATAATTAACTAGACTTTTGTCATCACAGCATCGCTGTAGTGCTGTTGTTGTCCTCAGCTTGCTAACAGCCAGGTGTGTCAACTTTAAATATATTTATTGATGTCTTGTTACTGAGAATTATTCCGTAATAAACCACATTATAAAATTTCTTTTCTCGGTGAATATTAGCCGATTGATTGTATGTTTCCGCTGGAGGCGGCTAGTTTATTGTGCACCCCATACTCATTCTGTGAGCTGTAGCCCATAAAGCATTACAGTGGGCACAAAAGGTCATTATCAGACCTCATCTTAGATTATTACATAAACAATTTCATCTATCTTTCACACCTTATAGTTACAATGTCAGCTAGTTACAGAGAAAGTGCTATTTCAAGAGCTATACATTTACAGTAAGTCATCATACATTAATGGTAGGTCTTATCGTTAATACATAATAGTTTGACCAATGGAGATATTCATAGGGGAGCTGCTGTTTATTATTAGTCCTCACAATACACTACTTGTTTCTTCATCTCATATGTCGTTCATCTACTGGAAGCGAAATATGGATACAGTACAAGGATTTCAGGTAATTTATCCATGTAATAAGATAGATTGCCATATCATACAGAGTGAGCTTAGATTTATCTCTAAATGGCTCAATTTTACTACAATCCAAGATATAGTGTTCGAGTGTGTGTCCCTGTCTTTGTCCACACATTTTACACTTCACTTCATCTAGATCCCTATACAAGCCGAACTGCCAGAGATACTTGTAGCCAAGTCTTATACGAGCTGTGACAACATCTGTTAGTCTACTTACTTTGTTACTTGCCCCATACACATGTTTTACTTCACACATTTCATTGTGATGAACAATGGACCTGCTAGTTCCAGTTTACAGTTCAACTTTCTTCAAATCCATCCAAGAGTTCTCGTCTAATGACACTTTTAAGGGACCTATTTGATAACTCAAAATTCCATTCAATACTGTCTTTATTTACTGCAGCCTTAGCAAGGGCGTCAACTTTGTCATGTTCCTGCAGGCCAATGTGAGAAGGAATCCACAACATTTCTATATTTACCCTCTTGCTAAGTATTCTTATATATCTACGTCTAGCTTCCAAGACAAGCCCGTTATTACTTGATTGCAAACTGTTTATTGCTCGTAGTGAGGAAAGGGAGTCGGAAATAATTAAGCTGTCTACTTCAGTGTTGTCAATAATTTCGAGTGCTACCAGTATTGCCACCAACTCGGCTTGCTATTTTGATTGTTGCCGCCGAAGGCGGCTAGTTTATTGTGCACCCCATACTCATCCTGTGAGCGGTAGTTTATTGTGCACCCCATACTCATCCTGTGAGCGGTAGTTTATTGTGCACCCCATACTCATCCTGTGAGCGGTAGCGCAAAAGCATTACAGAGGGCACAAAAGGTCTTTATCAGACCTCATCTTAGATTATTACATAAACAATTTCTTCGGCTTGCGAGTATACTTTAGTCCTGGATCATAGTATTGTCGGCGATTTGTCAGTAAACTAATAAGGTGGTCAATTAATCATTCTGAAGTTGATAGGCCTCAAGTCCAACACCGTCATCCAATAGCTCAAACGGATACATATTATTTACCATGTATACATTATGTAGGTGAATGTGTACTGAGAGTTTACAGTTGTTCGGGGGCCAAAACATGCACCAACTTTAGTGAATATTTTTGGCAGCCAAATTCGCATACTAGTAATGTGTTCACTTTATGTATAAAATCTGCGTTAACTGTTTAACATGATTGAATTCTCATTTTTTCTCATTACATAAATACATTTCCATGTCAAAATATCGCAGATAGGAAAACAATATGACAATAATTGGGGGATTCCTCAGGCCGTAGGTGCTTGCGTCAGCGTCACCCCGACCGGAAGGGCCGCCGGGAAACAACAGAAGCGAATCGCGTTGGCGGCGTCGAGGAGGATCTGCGCCTCCTCCTTCCGCTCCAACCCTTCCTGGAAGGGGGATCTAACCCTCCACACAAGAAGTACCAGTACTTGATGGATTGTGGAGCTGTGCGCTATGTACGAGAGTTCCTATAGCCTGTAAAGGAGATCCTAACATTTATGTAGGTATATCCAATCTTCTATGTACCGGGAATACCAGTCTTGGGTTTCCTCTGGCCCGTGATGGTGATGGTGGTCATAGTGGTGGTTCAACACCATGTATATTGTTTACGTTTTCGTGAGCCTTGACTCTGTCGTTACCGTGACCTACGGAGCACCGCTACCAGGCAACGGTACACAGTCCTTCCTCCTAAGGTTCCTCAACGTCAAGAAACTGTCGTACTAAAGTGCCCCTTATCCTAACCTACCAGAGGACACAAAACAGAAAACGGGACAGTATGTCAAATTCGTGAGTTGCTAAAATTTTCTTGTATGATAATTTTTGGCCTTTGAGTAAACGTCAAAATGTGACGCTGTATTAAGGGGGAGACGGGTGGGTTGGGTAGGACTTGCTTCCCGCTCTTAGTAATGATTGTTGCTGACAGTGTGACGGTCAAAGCTGATCTCACTCTCACCATTCTCACTCACTCTCCCCTCCTCTTTGTCGCTCCCTCACACTCGGAAGGACTTTAAAAGCCTGAGCGCTCCCTTTCTTTAGACTTCAATAATTGGCAGGACTTGGTGACTGTCTCTGTGGGTGTCTGTCTCTCGCCACTGTTCATTATTTTCTAACATATTACCGTCCCCTGCACATCTACTTGTGATGGGTGGAGAGTCATTTAGCCCTCTTCCACATGACAGGTTAAGTGACAGGAAAGTCATCCTATTTCCTCCGATACTCATGGTATCGGAGGAAATAGGATGAATTTGATCATCAATTTATACGTAACATTCATTCATGAAATTGAGGATAATTCCAAAAATTTTCTTTTGTATTCGTTAGTTACTTATATTGGTGGTCGACTCACTCTTTCTGTACATTAAATTTTTGTGAATTTTAGTAATATTATTGCTATTATGAGCTATCAAATTTACAAATAAAAATACTGACGCTACGTAATTTAGTCCACTACGGGCTCACCATAGCCCGTGCTATTGGAACTTTTTGTTCCAGGTAGCGAATCTTAAACAACAACACCATACGTAATTTAGAAAATATAAACAATATCTACACACCATACAAGTCCCTTACGGGCTCACCATAGCCCGTGCTACCTTGAACTTTTTGTTCCGAGTAGCTGAATCTAAAGCAACAACAAAAACTATGCACCACAAAGTATATAACCACCTATTTGTGTATACAAATAAAAGTATAATGTCTACTTTCTAGCCAGGGTGCATACAGCCACCGGGTCATCAATGTCCTCTACATCAACGAAACCAACACTCGCTGGTTGAGGTGTAAGCCATTGTCAAGTCTTACCTCTCACGTGGTCGACTGACCTGCTCCCCAACATTATGAAAAATCTGTACACAATGTGCTTTTTTTGTATCCCCCCCCCCAAATCATTATTTTTGTTGTAAGTTACAAAAATTAGAATATTTATAGTTTGTCACCATATGTGTTGTCTATCTCACAAATGTTCAAGCTGTAATGCCTAATTAGTGCGAAACGTCTCACTTTAATTCATAGTCAGCAGTCTTAAATATATAGGTATCTCTTACCTCACTTGATTAATTTATAGCAACTTATTATAATCCAAGACGTCAGTATATCACACTGGTACTCACATAAACTGAAGGTCATTGAATCTCTCTCTGGACTGCACTGTGAACAAATTCAAGTTACACAACCCATCCTCACGTCAGGCTCGTTAGAGGAGCGGCCGGGACCTCCAAGACATTCGTCAACTTTTAACATAGTCAAAAAAGAGGTTTGTTCTCATGTGTAAATTAATATTATTATACAATAAAATTCAGTGTATAGTAGGCATAGGTTATGTTGGTGATTATTTGTGTTTGTAGTACGTGGGTGAAGCATTTACAGCGTTGTGGTTCGAGCAAAAGTTGTTAGTGAAGCACTTGTTCCGGAAGTGTTTGGACGTCTTCAGTTGTGAGTCTTGTGTGTAAACCGTTTTTCATTCATAAACAGGAGGGGTTGGCCTTTGTTTATGAGGACGGGTTGTTTACAGTGTTCGAACAGAGGTTGTCAACGAAGTACTGTTTGAGAAATGTTCGAACGTCATCAGTTGGGAGTCCTGTGTAAACCGTTTGTTGTTCCTAAATCAGCCCGTCCTCCAAACAAAGATACAAAAGTGATCCCAAACCCCCAGGTGTTTATGAAGGAAAAACGGTTTACACACGACTCACAACTGATGACGTTCGAACACTTCCAGAACAAGTGTTTCACTGACGACTTGTGTTCGAACCACAACGCTATAAATGCTTCACCCACGTACTACAAATACCAGCCCATCCTCCAAACAAAGATCCAAAAGTGATTCCATGCACCCGCCAAACCCCCTGTTTATGAATGAAAAGCGGTTTACACACGACTCACAACTGCTGACGTTCGAACATATCCGGAACAAGAGTTTCACTGACGAATTTTGTTCGAATCACAACGCTATAAATGCTTCACTCACGTACTACAAATACAAATAATCGCCAACAGAACCTAAACACCTAACCTAACCTATCCTATGCCTATATATGCACAATATGCTAATATATTATAATATTAATTTATACTTGAGAAAATTCCCGTTTTGAATGAACAGCATGTTAAAATTTATGAATGCGTCTGTGGGGTCGACCGCTGGATGTAATGGACTTGACTCGAGGACGGGTTGCAGCGAAGCACTGTCTGAGAAATGTTCGAACGTCATCAGTTACGAGTCCTGTGTAAACCGTTTGTTGTTCATATATATGGAGTTTAGCGGCTGGATTAAAGAGCATTTGGCCTTTGTTGATGAGGACAGCTGGAATCAGAGCATCTTGGTCGTATCGGACCTGAGTCGAGCTGCCAGAGTCGTCGACTCTTTCATTTATTCTTTTCCAGGTGGTAGGTTAGGTTAGGGTCGTGTGGTCGTCAATATTTGTATCATTTATATCTTATGGGTTTAATACTTTATAATTTAATTAATACTGAATTACATAAATTTTAATCTTTTATTAATACTGATATTTTTAGCAACGTGTTCTGGGTAAATTCGTGATATTTTTGAGCACTTAAAGAATTATTATCCTCGAAACATCTAAATGGAAATAATTATAGACATGCACGTCTCTTGTCTCTATAATCATATATGTGAATGTATTTACAATTTGTATCTGCAGAATCGAGCTATATTAGCTCTTGGACCTCGCCTTTCTAAGCAATTTATTTTTCCTCTATTATGTCTAAATACATATATATATCTCTAACACATACACACACAATCCCCAGGAAGCAGCTCGTAGCAGCTGTCTAACATCCAGATACCCACTGACTGCTTGGTGAACAGTACACCAGAGTGAAAGAAACTCTGCCCATTTGTTTCTGCCTCTGCTGGAAATCGAACCCGAGCCCTTAGGACTACGCCCTCAGAGCGCTGTCCACTCAGCCGCGAGGCCCCTGTGCGCACCCGCAAGTACAGTATGTGTGGGTAGAAGGTAGACAAGAATAATGCTATGCTATACAGTTTGTTTAAATGTAGATATAAAAAGGGTCTTGTTCCTCTACATTAAGTGAGAAACAGCTGAAAAGGCGGTGCCCAAGAGCAGGCGCTCGGTCCTCCAGACATAAATACACAATTAAGGGTGCCAGCATCTCACACACATTAGGGTTAGAAACCAATACACTAGTTATAGTTGACTGAAGATTTAGAGCCGAGACTAAAGAGCTGAAGCTCCATTTCACAATTAGCTGATTACACACTTTCATACACACGCACCTCATGTATGAGACAAACACAGGGACGAAACACATAATTAGGTTAACGAACTTATTATTTATTGTTTATTTTTTTTAATTTATTAAAGGTCCTTCATTACAAGTCACCGTTGTAGTCGCTAATGACACGGTTGTTGCTGTTTAGATCTCTGCCAGTGTTGTTGCTTGTCCTTGTTATAATGGTGGCAGAGGGGGGGATTCAGAGGTCTATAATAAGGGTTGTTGTTCTTGTTCACATCCCTGCCAGTGTTGTTGCTTGTCCTTGTTATAATGGTGGCAGAGGGGGGATTCAGAGGTCTATAATAAGGGTTGTTGTTCTTGTTCACATCCCTGCCAGTGTTGTTGCTTGTCCTTGTTATAATGGTGGCAGAGGGGGGGATTCAGAGGTCTATAATAAGGGTTGTTGTTCTTGTTCACATCCCTGCCAGTGTTGTTGCTTGTCCTTGTTATAATGGTGGCAGAGGGGGGGATTCAGAGGTCTATAATAAGGGTTGTTGTTCTTGTTCACATCCCTGCCAGTGTTGTTGCTTGTCCTTGTTATAATGGTGGCAGCAGGGGGATTCAGAGGTCTATATTAAGCTTGATCCAATCGAGGTAGTGGGAGACTTGGGTGAAGACTGCTGGCTCGGCGTCACAGTTCTCCCCCCACGAGCTTATCCCCTGCTGCACCCCGTCACAGAACAGCGGCCCCCCACCGTCACCCTGCGGGAGAACAACGCTCAGTGGAGTCCCTGGAGGGAGGGTAGCAGGGAAGGAGTGAGGGGTTGGAGGGGAAGGCAAGGAATGTGGGACAAGGGAAGGAAGGAGAAAAGGAATGGAGGGAAGGGGGAGACAGAGTGAATAAGAGGGAGGGAATGGGTGGGGAGAGGAAATGAAGGTGGGTAGGGAGAAGAAGGTAGACTCTCTGACCCTCACCCCCGAGGGAGTGGAAGTATACTCACCCGACAGACTCCCTCACCCTCCCGAGGGAGGGAAAGTATACTCACCCGACAGACTCCCTCACCCTCCCAAGGTAGTGGAAGTATACTCACCCGACAGACTGTAGAATAGATGTAGAAAGAACCAATGAAGAGCAGAGGTGCCATAGGCACAATCAGAGAACACTGTATAAACATCAGAGGTCCGCGGTTGTTCAACGTCCTCCCAGCAAGCATAAGAAATATTGCCGGAACAACCGTGGACATTTTCAAGAGGAAACTAGATTTATTCCTCCAAGGAGTGCCGGACCAACCGGGCTGTGGTGGGTATGTGGGCCTGCGGGCCGCTCCAAGCAACAGCCTGGTGGACCAAACTCTCACAAGTCGAGCCTTGCCTCGGGCCGGGCTTGGGGAGTAGACGAACTCCCAGAACCCCATCAACCAGGTATCAACCAGGTATCAACCAGACTCCCTCACCCTCCCAAGGTAGTGGAAGTATACTCACCCGACAGACTCCCTCACCCCCGAGGTAGCCAGCACACAGCATATCGAGGAGGATGGCGTCCTCGCCATAAACGTCCTGACATTCAGAGTCCGTCAGGAAGGGAAGGTCCACGAATCTCAGCTCACTGCTTATATCTCCCGCCGACTGCTGCAGGAGGCGGGAAGCTTGGTGAGGGAGGTGCAAACACGGGCTTCAGTCAAGCCTTATAAAGCCTCACAAGTAGCACATGTCCTGTCCTTATAAAGCCTTACAAGTAGCACATGTCCTGTCTTTATAAAGCCTTACAAGTAGCACATGTCCTAGCCTTATAAAGCCTCACAAGTAGCACATGTACTAGCCTTATAAAGCCCTACCAAGTAGTACAGGTCATGGCCTTATAAAGCCCTAATAACTAGCACAGGTCCGGGCATTATAAAGCCCTCACAAGTAGAATAAGTTTAGAATTAAGTAATATTAAGAAGCATACCCCTAACTCTTAGATCATCTACGTGCAGCTGTTTCATGGCATCATCTTCTCGTAGATGCTGTAAATCCTACTAGAAAGAGACATAGTCCCACGAGACAGAACGTAGTTCTTACCGATGTGTAGCCCCAGCCTACAGCGGTGCAGAGGGCGCCATCAACGGGCTCCTGGTAAGTCTGTGGGCAGGGCTACCGCCTCCACCAGTCCCTCAACAAAGTCAAAGTTGCTATCCGTCTGAAAAGATGTATTATTTTTAACTCTCTCTCTCTCTCTCTCTCCTACTTCTCTACACCCATAGAGACCATTTACATGTTCACAAGACGAGTAGAGGTGACATAGGTACAATCGGAGAACATTGAACAGTTGAGATTCACGAGATCTTCAATCTACTCTCAACAAATCTGAGAAAAAATTAACACTATCAGAAACACAATTAGCCAAGTTCCTGCATGAAGTGCCGGACAGCCGGATTGTTATGGATTGCGGGCCGCCCCAAGCAACAGCCTCCTGGATCATATAATAATAAAACAAGCCTGACCCGAGGCCGGTCTTGTAGAGTAGAACCCCCAGCACCCACTTCAGGTATGCTCTGAAGGTAAAGAGCTCGTGACACCTGAAGCCCTGAATAAGGGAGTTCATGTCCTTACCCTGATGATAGCGATGTCGTTAGCGCCCGTGGTAGTGGTGAAGTGACCCGTCACGAAGCTCTCGCTCCTCCTCGTCTGTTCCAACCCCGAGTCTTCGTCCAGGTTCTGCTCCCCCGCCACGATGTCAAATGATGTCTCAGAGTACCTGGGAGAGAGTGGGTGGGAGAGTGGTGGGGTGAAGGGCCTGCTCGAAACCTTGCTCTTAATTTGTGGCTTATAAAATATACAAATACTGTATCTACTCACCACGTTAATCTTATCCTCTGTATATGCTTATATTAAAAAAACATTATTATTCTTATTATTATTATAAAGGAGTTACCTTTCAGAAGAAACCGTGCTATCAAGTTTTCTATGAAAAACCCTATCTAACATAGAAAACGAATTCTGTTGCATACCTAACTTGTAAAAACTGCTACTAATGAATTATAGGATGTTAATTCGTATTGAGATTTTGTATTTGGTTTATAAATTGTGAGAATGTGCTCGAGCCCACACGTTGACCTAGATGCATGTATACATATATTCTGCCACACTCACCCCTTGACGCACTGCGCAGCCGTGAGGACATGGTTCTCGTTCAGAATAGTCCCCCCACACAAAAACGAAGACCCAAACAAAGTTCGGTGATAGATGGCCACCTGTAATAAAAATAACAAGTTGACAAAAAAACAACATTTGTGTCCGCAATTGGAACACACATAAATGTTTCAAACACATTGAAAAAATAATACAAAAAACTTATTGGTTAATGGATTTCATTTGCAATGTCTGAACGTAAGCACCCAAGCTGAGATTTTTTTAACGTGAAGGTTTGAAAGAACTGGAATGCCATTTTCCGGGACACGAATCAAGCTGATCGAGGCCCCTCTAGCCAAGGACGACAGGCAGAGAGACAGACATGGACATCTGTGCACTGCGCAGATGTTCATGTCTCAGTCAGTGCACTGCCTCTGACTGAGAGTCCACGTTGATTAGAGTATGACTTAATCAAACTAGAAATGCTCTACAAATCAAAGGACCCAGAATGTGGAATGACCTTCCTAATCATGTTAAAGACTGTACCTCTCTCAACCAGTTTAAGATAAAAACGAAGCACTACCTAATTAACTCCATGTAACCTACCTTACCCCTATAATGCCAACACATGTCTGCTATTTTTTAACAATGCTGTTTGTCGACCAAATTGTATTTTTGCTGTTTTTCTGCCATGTTCCCCCTTTTTTATTTGTATATTTGCTTGACACATTTTATACTTTAATCTCAATTAGTATTAAGTTTGTCTTTAGTGTTTTTCCTGCCCGAAACGCTTTGCGTAATAGTGGCTTTAGGCATTGTATGTACTAGCTCTATCTATAAATTCATCAATATTTGTATCACCCCTTGTATGTATGTACTTTACCTGAATAAACATTTGAATTTTGAATTTGATTCTGCCACTTACGGGCTATTCATGCCCGTGCCATCTCTTGGGTGGCTTAATCTTCATCAATCATCAGTTGGTTCTGAGTCTTCTTCAGGACCATCATGCAAAGAAACACGTCAGAACCCGACACAAACACGTCCAAACCCGACACAAACACGCCAGAACCCGACACAAACACGCCAGAACCCGACACAAACACGCCAGAACCCGACACAAACACGTCAGAACCCGACACAAACACGTCAGAACCCGACACAAACACGCCAGAACCCGACACAAACACGCCAGAACCCGATACAAACACGTCAGAACCCGACACAAACACGCCAGAACCCGACACAAACACGCCAGAACCCGACACAAACACACCAGAACCCGACACAAACACGCCAGAACCCGACACAAACACGCCAGAACCCGACACAAACACGCCAGAACCCGACACAAACACGTCAGAACCCGACACAAACACGTCAGAACCCGACACAAACACGTCAGAACCCGACACAAACACGTCCAAACCCGACACAAACACATCAGAACCCAACACAAACACATCCAAACCCGACACAAACACATCAGAACCCGACACAAACACATCAGAACCCGACACAAACACATCAGAACCCGACACAAACACATCAGAACCCGACACAAACACACCAGAACTCGACACACACAAAGAAACACCAATGAAGGAGAACATCAACAGCTCACCAACTGGTCATGCGGATGTAAACATGTAGTACTAAGTACTCCAAAAGCAAACAAAAGACCAACAATAACTCACTATGGAGGGAAACTGTCCTTGCTTGGGCGACGTCACCGCCCACTATACGGACATCCTGAGGGCCGGCCCTAGGGTACGTCCCACCCAACACTCCTGTAACACACGGAAGTCTTAAATGCATGATTACAAAACTCAGTAGAAGTATGAGGAAGTTACTTCAACATGGTGTAATCACCAGGGTACAAGGCACAGGTACACGCAGCTGTAGTTGAGGTGTCTGTGGTTCCCAAGGGGGGACACCTGATATCCGCTCCTTGTGGCTCTCAAGGACTCGAACCTTGGGCCCCAGGGCACGGATATAAGTTGCATTGTGCACAAGACGGTTCGCCAATGGATTTTAAGACGTATGAAATATTTCCTAACCTAATCTAACAAATCCTAATCAACGATATATTTACAAGTTTTGATTACAGGTGATGCTCAGTACTGTACCCACTTTACTAGCGGTAGCTTTATTCACCGTTTATATGTAGATTATTGATTAACTTCAGTCACTTATCTATAATTATAATAATCGGAAATATAATAATCATTAATATAATTGTAAAACTAATAGTAATTATTAAACGAGTATTAATGGACTCAATAAATAATTAATTTATTAAAAGCGGAACACACGTCCCAGCCTGCTAGGACGGCCCTAGCTCGCCCAGCACCTGTACCTGCTGCCAGGGAAGCAAGTAGCAGCGACGCAGCAGTAACACCTCCCACCATGATGCCTAGAGACAGACTGAGGCCGTCCTGCTGTCACCACTTATAATGGTGACTTAATTCCCGTTTTCTATGGGGTAGGAAAATTGCCGATGATGTAAGTAGTTATAACTACCGCGGCCTTGTTAACCACTACTACTGTCGTAGTTACTTCGACTACTACAGCAACTACGATGCCTTGTACTGGTTCCCTCTTAGCATGGTTACCATACACTCACTCTACAATTTTTATGCTATCTATACTTACAGTAGCTTTAATACTAATCCTGATTTGAAACGCTTCTCAGATGGGTGTAGTGGAACCCATGAACATCATACCAACATTATTTATTATTAACATCTTTATTGACAAAATTAATTACAATTTTGCCTAATCTGAGGATTTCGTTAAAGTCTTATTAAAGTGAGGATAATGCTGGTATTCACTGTCACGCAGGACAGAGGGTCATACATAAGACAATAGGTCTAAACTGTAGGGGATAAGTACATCTTATGTAATCTTGGTTACAATCACATGTATGGATATGTGAAAACAACTTTCTACTGTGCACTGCCACACAAGGGCAGGGATGGGTTCATAAGTAATGCAGCTTGGAAGTAATATAAATAAAAATTGTTCGTCATTCTTTAAAATGGACAAGCAAATTTTGGATAAATTGTTAGGCTGTCGTCCAGAACACTTGAGTCAATGAAATAGTTACACAGTTGGTGGTACAAGAGGCCAGGAGGTCTAAAGTCCTTTACGGTTTCACATTCAACAATATAGTGTTCAACACCACAACCCATCTGCCACCCACACCACAACCCACCTACCACCCACACCACAACCCACCTACCACCCACACCACAACCCACCTACCACCCACACCACAACCCACCTACCACCCACACCACAACCCACCTACCACCCACACCACAACCCACCTACCACCCACACCACAACCCACCTACCACCCACACCACAACCCACCTACCACCCACACCACAACCCACCTACCACCCACACCACAACCCACCTACCACCCACACCACAACCCACCTACTACCAACACCACAACCCACCTACCACCCACACCACAACCCACCTACCACCCACACCACAACCCACCTACCACCCACACCACAACCCACCTACCACCCACACCACAACCCACCTACCACCCACACCACAACCCACCTACCACCCACACCACAACCCACCTACCACCCACACCACAACCCACCTACCACCCACACCACAACCCACCTACCACCCACACCACAACCCACCTACCACCCACACCACAACCCACCTACCACCCACACCACAACCCACCTACCACCCACACCACAACCCACCTACCACCCACACCACAACCCACCTACCACCCACACCACAACCCACCTACCACCCACACCACAACCCACCTACCACCCACACCACAACCCACCTACCACCCACACCACAACCCACCTACCACCCACACCACAACCCACCTACCACCCACACCACAACCCACCTACCACCCACACCACAACCCACCTACCACCCACACCACAACCCACCTACCACCCACACCACAACCCACCTACCACCCACACCACAACCCACCTACCACCCACACCACAACCCACCTACCACCAACACCACAACCCACCTACCACCCACACCACAACCCACCTACCACCCACACCACAACCCACCTACCACCCACACCACAACCCACCTACCACCCACACCACAACCCACCTACCACCCACACCCCACACCTCGACTGTGAATGCCCACAGATGTTGTCTGGGACAATCCCAAAAACTCTCCAGAATACTATAACTACGTCTGGCTAAAATATAAAGTTCATTAGCACAGTAACGCTATGTGTACTAGTGGCTTTAGGTAGTGTATGTACTAGCTCTATCTATACATCCAACATTATGTTTG
>NC_091192.1:26620696-26642856 GCF_040958095.1 Procambarus clarkii
CCAGCTTCTCGGTGTATATACACTGAGACGTATACCCAGCTTCTCGGTATATATACACTGAGAGGTATACCCAGCTTCTCGGTGTATATACACTGAGACGTATACCCAGCTTCTCGGTGTATATACACTGAGACGTATACCCAGCTTCTCGGTGTATATACACTGAGACGTATACCCAGCTTCTCGGTATATATACACTGAGAGGTATACTCAGCTTCTCGGTGTATATACACTGAGAGGTATAATCAGCTTCTCGGTGTATATACACTGAGAGGTATACCCAGCTTCTCGGTATATATACACTAAGAGGTATACTCAGCTTCTCGGTGTATATACACTGAGAGGTATACTCAGCTTCTCGGTGTATATACACTGAGAGGTATACCCAGCTTCTCGGTATATATACAATGAGAGGTATACCCAGCTTCTCGGTATATATACACTGAGAGGTATACCCAGCTTCTCGGTGTATATACACTGCGAGGTATACTCAGCTTTTCGGTGTATATACACTGAAAGTTTACTGTAGTTCTGGACTATATTCAGGCCTAAAGTATTCTTGCTGGTTGGTCAGTGACCTTTATAACCCTCCAGAGGGCAATAGGCCTTAGAATGCGAACCAAAACCACAATACACAGACCCACGAGAAGCAAAGATGCGGCCAGGGCCGCCACGGTGAGAGGAGCGGCCAGGGGATGAACCGGCGTGGTCAGGGTGGGCCACTGGCAGCTGGATCCTTGGTATCCCGGGCCGCAGAGGCAGCTGTACCCTGGCTGCTGGTTCAGACACGTGCCGCCGTGGAGACACGGGCCGCACATACACTCATCCACGTCGGCACAAGTGCGGCCCACTAGCTCGCTCCCTGGGCCGCACCTGGAGGGCAAGGGGTGTGTTAGCGAGGCTTGGGAGGAGACGAGAGATGCTCACATGATGAAAGCCGGTTAAACTAGATTATTACATACCCACCACCGGTGACACAGGGCGGTAAGGAGACGACCACAGATGCTAAACAGCAACATTCTCTAATGAAGCTAAACATGTTACAATGATTGAACATAACACTAATGTTCAACTCTTTACTTTTTTGTTCATATTTGTCCTCATGTACCAAAATCCCGACACGAGGCTACGGTGGGAGGGGCTACAGTCACTCCCGTTCCAGTATTCGTTTAGCTAAAAACGTCGATAATGTAAACTTTGTTTAGGGTCATCAGTAAGTTTTCCTTAAATAAAATTTCTCATAATGATCTTTAATAACTATCTACGGGATCACCATAGCCCGTGTTACTTGGAACTTTTTGTTCCAGGTAGCGAATCTTTAACAACAACAACAATGATCATTAGCTAAGCAGATTACAAGAGCATTATCTATTAACAATAGTTAAGAATTCAGGTTATTCTTACCTAGCAACGACCACAGGGGAGTTAGGTCTAGCTCTAGGTGCCCAGCCCACTACTCCTTTAGTAGCTAAAGATTTTGTGTATTAGTAAAACTTAACTAATGTTTGAGTTGTGAGTCGTATCTGGCCTTGAGGGTGTGACTGGAGGTGGCTTCCATGACTTTGTCTTCCAGGCCGCTCCACTTGTTGGCCATTCTGACACACGAGTATACAGGGAGTGGGAGCTCTCTCACACACACACATACATACACACACACACACACACACACACACACACAAACACACACACACACACACACACACACACACACACACACACACACACACATATCAAGCATCCCCTGCAAAATACTTAAAAGAATAATGAGGCTTACACTTGTTACACACCTGGAGAACACCGGGTTTGTAAACAAACACCAACATGGGTTCAGGGAAGGGAACTCAAGCCAAGCAAACCTTTTGGAATTCTTTGATAAAGTAACAAGAATAAGGCAGGACAGAGAAGGTTGGGCAGACTGCATATTTCTGGACTGCCAAAAAGCCTTTAATACAGTACAGCACAGGAGACTGGTGGTGGAGACTTATTGTCATCTTGGTCACGTTAATGACCGCTTCCTTCCACACACTACTGCTCTCAAATCTGTTTACGAGTGGTGTAAAATATTGTAATGGCGTACCTTCACAGAGGGGGAGTGTGTAGGGAGTAGTTCCCACACACTCCCCCTTGAAATTGGTGTCAGTACTCTCAAGTTAAAGTTGAATGTCTACACTCTAACATGTTAGGCATCGTTCATCTTGGATACAACGTGCTGGAACACAGGAAAATAACATTGTGTTGGTGTCCAAATACTTACGGGCTCCACTATATGTAGTTCTGGTGTTAATACGTGAATTATGTCCACATTTCAAGTATCACCCCCCGTCCCATCCCTAATCCTTATCCTGACCCCTTCCCAGTGCTATATAGTCGTAATGGCTTGGCGCTTCCCCCCTCCCCCCCCCCTCTGATAGTTCCCGTCCCTTATTATGTACATTCTCTGGTCTCTTATTCCAACCTTCATCACCTGACACATCTTGAGATTGAACTCTAATAGCCACTTGTCTGCCCATTCCAGAAACTCACCAAAGTCTTCATGTAACTTTTGCATTTCTCACCTACAGACGGGTTGGCCCCAGGTGGTGGTGCAGGAGAGTGGGGGAGAACAGTTGGCACCCTCACAGGGGTCCAGCACGTGGCACCCCTTCTCCAGGCCCTCCAGCGTCGTCACCTGGCCCCAGGCAGTGCCATTGGAGGAGGGCGGGAGAGGCAGAGGCCGCCCTGATACCCTCAAGTCGTCCAAGCACACTGCAGGAAGACGGTAACAGAGGATAAGGAACCATGAAGATAACAGAGGATAAGGAACCATGAAGATAACAGGATAAGGAACCATGAAGATAACAGAGGATAAGGAACCTTGAAGATAACAGAGGATAAGGAAACATGAAGATAACAGAGGATAAGGAACTATGAAGATAACAGGATAAGGAACCATGAAGATAACAGAGGATAAGGAACCTTGAAGATAACAGAGGATAAGGAGCCATGAAGATAACAGAAGATAAGGAACCATGAAGATAACAGAGGATAAGGAAACATGAAGATAACAGAGGATAAGGAACTATGAAGATAACAGGATAAGGAACCATGAAGATAACAGAGGATAAGGAACCTTGAAGATAACAGAGGACAAGGAGCCATGAAGATAACAGAAGATAAGGAACTATGAAGATAAGGAACCTTGAAGATAACAGAGGATAAGGAACCATGAAGATAACAGAGGATAAGGAACCTTGAAGATAACAGAGGATAAGGAACCATGAAGATAACAAAGGATAAGTAACCATGAAGATAACAGAGGATAAGGAAACATGAAGATAACAGAGGATAAGGAACTATGAAGATAACAGAAGATAAGGAACCATGAAGATAACAGAGGATAAGGAACCATGAAGATAACAAAGGATAAGTAACCATGAAGATAACAGAGGATAAGGAACCAGGAAGATAAAGAAGGAAAAGGAACTATGAAGATAACAGAGGATAAGGAAACATGAAGATAACAGAGGATAAGGAACTATGAAGATAACAGAAGATAAGGAACCATGAAGATAACAGAGGATAAGGAACCATGAAGATAACAAAGGATAAGTAACCATGAAGATAACAGAGGATAAGGAACCAGGAAGATAAAGAAGGAAAAGGAACTATGAAGATAACAGAGGATAAGGAAACATGAAGATAACAAGATAAGAAACCCATGAAGATAACAGAGGATAAGGAACGATCAGAAAATTAATAGTTAGGACTTAAAGAATCAAACAACTTATATGACTTTACCTTGAAGGGTAAGCAATTAGAGTCTCGGGACCCCACACAGCAGGGGCCCGGACTCTCTCAAACATTTACGAAACCCATATATCTTTCCCCAATCATAGTTTACATTTCTTAAAGAGTTTGCGAGCTTCGTATCCCAAGGTTATCATTCTTAAAACAACCTCGTAGCGCTTCCGAGCTCGTAAACTGTTAACTAATCATAGAGGGGTTATAAACACAGCCGCCCATGATTAAGGAAAGATACACAGGTTTCGTAAGAGCAGGTGTGGTGACTCACCGTCGTGGAGGTCGTGGTGGACGGCCACCAGGCTGACACCCACGAACTCCGGCACGCCTCCGACCGTCACTCCGTCGTGTCTGTCCACCTCCAGGGGCGGAGGCGGCGGCAGGGGCCCGCGGGGTGAGGTACCTGGGGGCGGTGTCCTCACCCCGCGCCCATTCTCGCCTCCCCCCGGGGCACTCATGACGTCCAGCGTCGCCAGCGTCTCGTTTCGGAGCCAAAGGTCGCCGTCGTCGACGCTGATGACGAGGTTGTGGCCGTGTCGTTCCGTCCGCACGACGTGCCACGCCCCGTCGTGCAAGGGTCGCCCCAACACGCACGCCTCCCGCGCCACCCACCCCACGCCAGACACGGAGACGCACGCCACGCCCGCACGTAGCTATAACAGTGGTCAGGGTCACCAAGCGGGAACATTACAGATTACACTAACATCCCAAATGTTTACTTACCCCCCCCCCCCCCCCTTCTTTATGTTACTTTGTCTACACAGGAGCAGACGACTGCTGACTCCTGTTACCTGGCTGAGAGCTTTCCTATCCTATAGCAAGTTTCCTTTCCTCTAGTTTACCTGGTTGATACCTGGTTGATGGGGTTCTGGGAGTTCTTCTACTCCCCAAGCCCGGCCCGAGGCCAGGCTTGACTTGTAAGAGTTTGGTCCACCAGGCTGTTGCTTGGAGCGGCCCGCAAGCCCACATACCCACCACAGCCCGGTTGGTCCGGCACTCCTTGGAGGAAACAATCTAGTTTCGTCTTGAAGATGTCCACGGTTGTTCCTGTAATATTTCTGATGCTCGCTGGGAGGACGTTGAACAACCGCGGACCTCTGATGTTTATACAGTGTTCTCTGATTGTGCCTATGGCACCTCTGCTCTTCACTGGTTCTATTCCTCATTTTCTTCCATATCGTTTACTCCAGTACGTTGTTATTTTACTGCGTAGATTTGGGATCTGGCCCTCCAGTATTTTCCATGTGTATATTATTTGGTATCTCTCTCGTCTCCTTTCTAGTGAGTACATTTAGAGAGCTTTGAGACGATCCCAATAATTTAGGTGCTTTATCTCGTCTATGCGTGCCGTATATGTTCTCTGTATTCCCTCAATTTCAGCAATCTCTCCTGCTCTGAAGGGGGAAGTGAGTACTGAGCAGTACTCAAGACAGGACAACACAAGTGATTTGAAGAGAACAACCATTGTGATGGAATCTCTGGACTTGAAAGTTCTCGTTATCCATCCTATCATATTTCTGGCTGACGCAATACTTGCTTGGTTATGCTCCCTAAACGTTAGATCGTCGGACATCATTATTCCCAAATCCTTGACATGCTGTTTTTCTACTATGGGCAGATTCGATTGTGTTTTGTACTCTGTATTATGTTTAAGATCCTCATTTTTGCCGTATCTGAGAGTAGTAGGGTGTAAGCGCTACAGGGGATATTTTTTTTTGGGCAGAGGACCCCTGTGGGGTGTAAGCGCTACAGGGGATATTTTTTTTCAGATCAAATATCCCCTGTAGCGCTTGGGGGTTTTCAGGTCAAATATCGTGCGTAGCGCTTCGGGGTTTTCAGGTCCGAAATATCGTGTGTAGCGCTTTAGGGTTTTCAGGCGAATTTGGGGAGTCACAGATTTAGAATTAGGGAATTCTTATAATGAAAAATAATGTCATACGAGTTTGCTAAAGTTCTTATAAGAAAAATAATTTCCGAGACTTAGAAGTTTGTTAAGGCCTTATGGGAGAAATTCAAATAACGTGTGTAGCACTTTAGGGCTTCCAGGAGAACTCTACGGACATATTTTACATGTTTTCAACTTACAAAATCATCTATGTAAGCCTTAGTTATTCATATAAATTTAGAAAATCACCTGTGTAAGTCATTGTTTTCAGGGTTTCGTACATCACACCCCCCTCCCTCCCCCCTTACCTCGCAATCTCTCGCGTCACCTTTATTTACTTTACGCCCGGACAGCCAGACCTCTTATCTTATGTTATCTTCTCATAATATCTCAACCGTCCCTCCTCTCTCTCTCTCTCTCGTTTCATTCAGTTCAACTATTTTCCAACATCGTATGTTTGCTCCTTTTCATTAAGCAAGTCAGTATGTTTGCTCCTTTTCATTAAGCAAGTCAGTTTTACACAAATAAATCATGTTAGTAAGCAAGTTCTAGCTCACGTTCCCCACCTTAGTCCCCTGTCGTATAAAGAATACTATCATTCCAATCCCTCTAAAATTTAAAAATAATCATATTTCAAATGTAGTTCAATACAGTAATTAGTTACCAAGCTCCAGCTCTTGTCCTCCGCCTTAGCTCTCTCTCGTATCTTCGTTAGTATCAGTCCAATTTCCCTGAAATTTCTACCCTCTGTATTTCAGACATAGTTTAGTAAATGCAAACAATTATCAAACTCTAGCTCTTGTCCCCAGCTTAGTTCATTTGTACAAAATCATTAGTAACAGTCCAAATTCCCTGAGATTTTTAGCCTCTGTATTTCAGACACCGTAAATAAGATCAAAACAGTTACCAAGCTCCAGCTCTTGTCCTCCGCCTTAGCTCTCTCTCGTATCTTCGTTAGTAACAGATCAATTCCCCTGAAATTTCTACCCTCTGCATTTCAGACACCGTAAATAAGATCAAAATAGTTATCGAGCTCCAGCTCTCGTCCCCGCCTTAATTCTCTTTCGTATCTTTGTAAATAACCCATCAATTTCCCTAAATTAAAAGCAGACATACTTCAAAGTTAGTAAATAAGATCAAGTCAGTTACTGAGCTCCAGCTCTCGTCCCCGCCTTAGTTCTCTTTCATATCTTTGTAAATAAACCATCAATTTCCCTGAAATTTTTACCCTCTGTATTTCAGACATAGTAAATATGAAGTAAACAATTATAAAACTCTAGCTCTTGTCCTCTGTCCAAGCTCACTTTTGTAAAATCATTACTCTCAGTCCAAATCACCCAACTACATTTTCAGACATAGTAAATAAAAACCAGTTCAGTTATCAAGTTTCAACTCTTGTGCCCCAGCTTAGTTCATTTGTACAAGTTCTTTATTTTCCAACTAAATCACCCTGAGATTTAAGATCACCGTATTTCTAACGTAGTAAAATTAATCGGGGCATTAACCAAGCTCCATTTCCTCAGCCTTAGATCATCAGACATAAATATATTCGATCAAGTCCCTCTCCAGCCTATCTGTTTATCAGAGTATTTACTTTACCCTTCTCATCCCCAACGTATCAATCCCCAACGTATCAAAACCTTCAATAATCATACTGTATTTGCATATTTTTTCTATATTCAGCTGTGTTCTTCACATTTTGTCCATGTTTTCTATGTTCACTCCATGTTCTTCAAATGTTCACAGTCCCATTCAGTTCATATTTTCACAAGTATCTCCATTTTTTCTGTAATCTTTCTCTTAGTCTCATTACTTTCTCTACAAATTCTAGTCATATTTTCTATGTTTTCACGTTCATCACATGTTCTCTTTACAACTTTTATACTCAATATTCATGCTAACTTCCATATTTTTTGTGTTCTTTGTCAATATTCATGTTCCTCTACAAGTTCATGTTCCTCACAAGATCACTTCGTTTTTCACCTTCACTTACATGTTTTCTACATTCTTTGTCATATTCTCCATGTTCTTCACAAGTCCATTGTTCATTCTTTGTATTCCCTATTCTCCTTATCATGTTTTCATGTTCTCTGTAAGTTCATATTCCCAGCATGTTCACTGTATTCATCAACTTTTTCTTACATGTTTTCTGTGTTCACCGTATGTTCACTGTGTTCATTCCCTTACTTAACCTCAATTTTTTTATGTTCTTTGTTTCTTCCATTCACTAACTAGTTCTTTGTCAAATATTAGCATCAGCAATACAGTTTCCTCAACAATTTTAGTCACCAAGTTTTTATTTGCAAAAACTATGTCAAAGTATTTCTCGTAGTCAACTTAATAGTTCTACCAGCCATATTCTTAAACAAATCTACAATTTATTCAGTTCCAAATTTACAAAGACAAACCTTTCTTGTAACTTCTTAACTAAAAATCTTTCGCCAATCAACTAAAAACATAGTCACTTTCGTCATTTCTCAAGTAAACTTATTATCCAGTCAACTAAAAATAGTCAGAAATAGCCTCGTTCAACACTGTTCTTAACTAAAACAACCGTTCTCTTAGCTAAAAATTGTCAAAGGAAACTTTTTTCAGCACTTTCTTAACAGGCGCTGTGTTTCATCAAGAAAAATTGTCAAAGGAAACTTTCCAAAACTGTTCATAACTAGCTTTTATCCATCGTCAATCAACTAAAAATAATAACTTTCATCATTTCTTAACTAAACTTATTCCCCAGTCATCAGAAAATAACCGTGTTCATCATGTTTCATTGTCATTTCATAACTAAAATTATCTGCCAATCATCAGAAAAAGTCATGTTCATCATGTTTTGTCTTTTTCCTTAACTAAAGTATTCATCAGTCAACTAAAAATAATTGCTTCATCATGTTTCCTTGTCATTTCTTAACTGAAATATCACTTCTCTCATCTGAAATAGTCAGGATTAACCTCATTCAACACCGTTCTTAACTAAAGTAACCTTTTGCTTAGCTAAAAATTGTCAAAGGAATCTTTTCAACACTGTTCATAACTAACTTTATCCATCGTCAAGTAAGAAAATATAGTCAAAGATATCTATCATCGTCGTTCTTAACTGACATTTATACTTTGTGGAGCACTAAAATAGTCAAATGTAACTTTTTCAACACTTTCGTAACTAAAATTATATGTCGCTAAGTAAGAAAAATAGTCAAAGGTGCTCTTCTTTACACCAAAGTTACTCTTCGAGAAATCAAAGACTCTCTTCAATACATCAAGGACTTACTCAAAGACACCAAAGTTACACTCTAAGACATCCTTCGAGACATCAAAGACTTCAATGGGACTCTTCCATTCATCAAAGACATTCTCTAAGCCCTCAAAGTTATTCTCAGCACAATCAAAAGTTATTCCAAGACAACAAAAGTCATTCTCAGAGCTATCAAAATTATTCTCGGAGTCATCAAAAGGTATTCTCTAACTCACTTTTGGTCATTAAAGTTAATTTCTATGTTATAAAAGTTTGTCTCAGAGACATCTAAAGTTAATCTTAGAGTTATCAAATGTAATCTCTAACTCTCTTTTGTTCATCAAAGTTGATCTCAGAGTTAACAAAGGTAATCTCTAACTCACTCTCGTTCATCAAAGTTGTTTCAAAGACATCAAAGTTATTCAAAGAGCTAACAAAAGTTATTCTCAGAGTCACCTTCGTTCTTCAGAGAAACTTTCCAAAACATCTTTATTCATCAAAGTTATTCTCAGAGGCATAAAAGTCATTCTCAGAGCTATCAAACTTGTTCTCAAAGTCATCAAACTTATTCATCAAAGTTATTCTCAGAGGCATAAAAGTCATTCTCAGAGCTATCAAACTTGTTCTCAAAGTCATCAAACTTATTCACAGAGTCATCAAAGTTAATCTAAGACATCATTTTTCATCAAAGATATTCTCTCTAAACCATCAATGTTCTTCTCTAAGACATAAAAGTTATTCTCAGAGTCATCAAATGTTATTCTCGAAGTCATCAAAGTTATTTTCAGAGACATCTAAAGTTAATTTCTATGTTATAAAGTTATTCTCAGAGACATCTAAAGTTAATCTTGGTCATCAAAGTTGTTCTCTAAACATCAATGTTGTTCTCCAAGACATCAAAGATGTTCTCAAAATCATAAAAGTTATTCCCAGAGCTATCAAAGTTAATCTCAGAGTTATCCAAAGATATTCTCATGTCCACAAAAGTTATTCCAAGAGACGTCAAAGTTGTTTCAAAGACTTCAAAGTTAATCTCAGAGTTATCCAAAGACATTCTCAGAGACATCTAAAGTTATTCTCTAAGACATCAAAGTTGTTCTAAGAGTTATCAAAAGTTATTCTCAGTCATGATATGTTATTCTCTAACTCACTTCCATTCATCAAAGACATTCTCTAAGTCCTGAAAGTTATTCTCTAAGACAACAAAGTCTTTCTCAGAGCTACCAAAGATGTTCTCTAAATCATAAAAGTTAATCTTAACTCACCTTCGTTCATTAGAGAAACTTTCCAATCCATATTCGTTGACCAGAGTTATTCTCAGAGTCATCAAAGCGATCTCTAATTCATCTTCGTTCTCCAAAGTTGTTCTCTAAGACACCTTCATTCATCAAAGAAACTCTCCTTCTTCCATCATGTTATTCTTTAAGACATCTTCAGTCATAAAATTTTCTCTCCAAAATGTAACTAGTTCAGCTTTTCATACCAAACCTGCATTTCTGTTAAAACATATTTTCTTAGTTGCTTTACCCTAAAACTGTTCTCTGAACTACACTGTTCAAACCTACGTAACCTATCCTCTCCACCCAATGTTACTTAGTTAACGTAACGTTCCTAAACCTAGCTTTACCTATCCTAACATACCTTACCTTACCTTACCTATCTTACCTAACTTTACCTATCCTAACATAACTTACCTTACCTTCCCTAACTTAAGCTAACTTTACCTATCCTAACTTAACTTGCCTAACTTATTCTGCTTAACATAACTTACCTTACCTTCTCTATCTTACCTAACTTTACCTATCCTAACTTAACTTACCTAACTTATTCTGCTTAACATAACTTACCTTACCTTCCCTATCTTACCTAACTTTACCTATCCTAACTTAACTTACCTAACTTATTCTGCTTAACATAACTTACCTTCATATCTTACCTAACTTTACCTATCCTATCCTAACCTAACTTGTCTTACATAACTTAATCTTACTTTCCCAAACTGATGTATCCTAACTTATCTAGTCCAACCAGACATGATCTAACTTAAGTATTCCTTCTTGTCTTTGTGTTTCGTCAATCATTGTCTCATATTCATTTACTCATTTCAAGGGTTAATTTCTCAAATGGTCACTTATGCATTTCAAGTGCTATTTGTTAGAGATTGGATATTTAAGCATTTCAAAGAATTATAATTTCTCAAATGGACGTTTTTGCATTTCAAGTGCTATTTGCTAGAGATTGAATATTTAAGCATTTCAAAGAATTTTTGTTATATATGGGCATTTACTCATTTCAAGGGATAATTTCTCAAATGGACGTTTTTGCATTTCAAGTGTTATTTGTTTAAGATTGGGTATTTAACCATTTCAAAGGATTTTGTTATATATGGGAACTTACTCGTTTCAAGGGCTAATTTCTCAAATGGTCATTTTTGCAGATCAAGGGTTATTTGTTAAAGTTCATCAAGTTGCCCATAAGTTGTATTAGTAGGTTCTATCTTATGTTCTTATTCCCCAACCCCTTAACCTAACCTCTTGTAATCTTAGTGTATTTAGTAGGTTCTATCTTATGTTCTTATTCCCCAACCCTTTAACCTATCCTTTCAGATGTAGTTTGTTGAATATATTATCCTTTTCCTAACCTTTCAGATGTAGTTTGTTGAATATATTATCTTTTTCCTAACCTTTCAGATGTAGTTTTGTTTCTCCTTTTGTATATTTTTACCCAAACCATCTTTCCTTCTTTACTTTGTTTTCACATATAAGTTCATTCTTTATCATAGTAATAATAAAATTACAATAGTAAAGAATCAGATCTACTAAGACTTGAAATTGAGAAACAAGAGCTCAAGGGATTGAGAGCATGAAAGAAGAGCAAGGAGTAAGAGAGAGGGGGCGGAAGAAAATGGGACCAAAGAAGAGAGAATGAGAGAGAGTGTGGGCATGGGAGCACTAAGACTTGAATTGAGAAAAAGAAAAACTAAGTGAATGAGAATGAGGGTGTGAGAATGGGAGCAATAAGACTTGAATTGAGAAAAAGAAAAACTAAGTGAATGAGAATGAGGGTGTGAGAATGGGAGCAATAAGACTTGAATTTGAGAAACAAGAGAGCATTTGAGCAAATGAGGGAGAGAGAGGGGAGGAAGAGAGAGAATAAGGGAGAGAGATAGAAAAGGAGGGTTAGAAGGAGTAGGAGAATCAAAGTAAAGAAGGAAAGATGGTTTGGGTAAAAATATACAAAAGGAGAAACAAAACTACATCTGAAAGGTTAGGAAAAAGATAATATATTCAACAAACTACATCTGAAAGGTTAGGAAAAGGATAATATATTCAACAAACTACATCTGAAAGGATAGGTTAAAGGGTTGGGGAATAAGAACATAAGATAGAACCTACTAAATACACTAAGATTACAAGAGGTTAGGTTAAGGGGTTGGGGAATAAGAACATAAGATAGAACCTACTAATACAACTTATGGGCAACTTGATGAACTTTAACAAATAACCCTTGATCTGCAAAAATGACCATTTGAGAAATTAGCCCTTGAAACGAGTAAGTTCCCATATATAACAAAATCCTTTGAAATGGTTAAATACCCAATCTTAAACAAATAACACTTGAAATGCAAAAACGTCCATTTGAGAAATTATCCCTTGAAATGAGTAAATGCCCATATATAACAAAAATTCTTTGAAATGCTTAAATATTCAATCTCTAGCAAATAGCACTTGAAATGCAAAAACGTCCATTTGAGAAATTATAATTCTTTGAAATGCTTAAATATCCAATCTCTAACAAATAGCACTTGAAATGCATAAGTGACCATTTGAGAAATTAACCCTTGAAATGAGTAAATGAATATGAGACAATGATTGACGAAACACAAAGACAAGAAGGAATACTTAAGTTAGATCATGTCTGGTTGGACTAGATAAGTTAGGATACATCAGTTTGGGAAAGTAAGATTAAGTTATGTAAGACAAGTTAGGTTAGGATAGGATAGGTAAAGTTAGGTAAGATATGAAGGTAAGTTATGTTAAGCAGAATAAGTTAGGTAAGTTAAGTTAGGATAGGTAAAGTTAGGTAAGATAGGGAAGGTAAGGTAAGTTATGTTAAGCAGAATAAGTTAGGTAAGTTAAGTTAGGATAGGTAAAGTTAGGTAAGATAGAGAAGGTAAGGTAAGTTATGTTAAGCAGAATAAGTTAGGCAAGTTAAGTTAGGATAGGTAAAGTTAGCTTAAGTTAGGGAAGGTAAGGTAAGTTATGTTAGGATAGGTAAAGTTAGGTAAGATAGGTAAGGTAAGGTAAGGTATGTTAGGATAGGTAAAGCTAGGTTTAGGAACGTTACGTTAACTAAGTAACATTGGGTGGAGAGGATAGGTTACGTAGGTTTGAACAGTGTAGTTCAGAGAACAGTTTTAGGGTAAAGCAACTAAGAAAATATGTTTTAACAGAAATGCAGGTTTGGTATGAAAAGCTGAACTAGTTACATTTTGGAGAGAAAATTTTATGACTGAAGATGTCTTAAAGAATAACATGATGGAAGAAGGAGAGTTTCTTTGATGAATGAAGGTGTCTTAGAGAACAACTTTGGAGAACGAAGATGAATTAGAGATCGCTTTGATGACTCTGAGAATAACTCTGGTCAACGAATATGGATTGGAAAGTTTCTCTAATGAACGAAGGTGAGTTAAGATTAACTTTTATGATTTAGAGAACATCTTTGGTAGCTCTGAGAAAGACTTTGTTGTCTTAGAGAATAACTTTCAGGACTTAGAGAATGTCTTTGATGAATGGAAGTGAGTTAGAGAATAACATATCATGACTGAGAATAACTTTTGATAACTCTTAGAACAACTTTGATGTCTTAGAGAATAACTTTAGATGTCTCTGAGAATGTCTTTGGATAACTCTGAGATTAACTTTGAAGTCTTTGAAACAACTTTGACGTCTCTTGGAATAACTTTTGTGGACATGAGAATATCTTTGGATAACTCTGAGATTAACTTTGATAGCTCTGGGAATAACTTTTATGATTTTGAGAACATCTTTGATGTCTTGGAGAACAACATTGATGTTTAGAGAACAACTTTGATGACCAAGATTAACTTTAGATGTCTCTGAGAATAACTTTATAACATAGAAATTAACTTTAGATGTCTCTGAAAATAACTTTGATGACTTCGAGAATAACATTTGATGACTCTGAGAATAACTTTTATGTCTTAGAGAAGAACATTGATGGTTTAGAGAGAATATCTTTGATGAAAAATGATGTCTTAGATTAACTTTGATGACTCTGTGAATAAGTTTGATGACTTTGAGAACAAGTTTGATAGCTCTGAGAATGACTTTTATGCCTCTGAGAATAACTTTGATGAATAAGTTTGATGACTTTGAGAACAAGTTTGATAGCTCTGAGAATGACTTTTATGCCTCTGAGAATAACTTTGATGAATAAAGATGTTTTGGAAAGTTTCTCTGAAGAACGAAGGTGACTCTGAGAATAACTTTTGTTAGCTCTTTGAATAACTTTGATGTCTTTGAAACAACTTTGATGAACGAGAGTGAGTTAGAGATTACCTTTGTTAACTCTGAGATCAACTTTGATGAACAAAAGAGAGTTAGAGATTACATTTGATAACTCTAAGATTAACTTTAGATGTCTCTGAGACAAACTTTTATAACATAGAAATTAACTTTAATGACCAAAAGTGAGTTAGAGAATACCTTTTGATGACTCCGAGAATAATTTTGATAGCTCTGAGAATGACTTTTGTTGTCTTGGAATAACTTTTGATTGTGCTGAGAATAACTTTGAGGGCTTAGAGAATGTCTTTGATGAATGGAAGAGTCCCATTGAAGTCTTTGATGTCTCGAAGGATGTCTTAGAGTGTAACTTTGGTGTCTTTGAGTAAGTCCTTGATGTATTGAAGAGAGTCTTTGATTTCTCGAAGAGTAACTTTGGTGTAAAGAAGAGCACCTTTGACTATTTTTCTTACTTAGCGACATATAATTTTAGTTACGAAAGTGTTGAAAAAGTTACATTTGACTATTTTAGTGCTCCACAAAGTATAAATGTCAGTTAAGAACGACGATGATAGATATCTTTGACTATATTTTCTTACTTGACGATGGATAAAGTTAGTTATGAACAGTGTTGAAAAGATTCCTTTGACAATTTTTAGCTAAGCAAAAGGTTACTTTAGTTAAGAACGGTGTTGAATGAGGTTAATCCTGACTATTTCAGATGAGAGAAGTGATATTTCAGTTAAGAAATGACAAGGAAACATGATGAAGCAATTATTTTTAGTTGACTGATGAATACTTTAGTTAAGGAAAAAGACAAAACATGATGAACATGACTTTTTCTGATGATTGGCAGATAATTTTAGTTATGAAATGACAATGAAACATGATGAACACGGTTATTTTCTGATGACTGGGGAATAAGTTTAGTTAAGAAATGATGAAAGTTATTATTTTTAGTTGATTGACGATGGATAAAAGCTAGTTATGAACAGTTTTGGAAAGTTTCCTTTGACAATTTTTCTTGATGAAACACAGCGCCTGTTAAGAAAGTGCTGAAAAAAGTTTCCTTTGACAATTTTTAGCTAAGAGAACGGTTGTTTTAGTTAAGAACAGTGTTGAACGAGGCTATTTCTGACTATTTTTAGTTGACTGGATAATAAGTTTACTTGAGAAATGACGAAAGTGACTATGTTTTTAGTTGATTGGCGAAAGATTTTTAGTTAAGAAGTTACAAGAAAGGTTTGTCTTTGTAAATTTGGAACTGAATAAATTGTAGATTTGTTTAAGAATATGGCTGGTAGAACTATTAAGTTGACTACGAGAAATACTTTGACATAGTTTTTGCAAATAAAAACTTGGTGACTAAAATTGTTGAGGAAACTGTATTGCTGATGCTAATATTTGACAAAGAACTAGTTAGTGAATGGAAGAAACAAAGAACATAAAAAAATTGAGGTTAAGTAAGGGAATGAACACAGTGAACATACGGTGAACACAGAAAACATGTAAGAAAAAGTTGATGAATACAGTGAACATGCTGGGAATATGAACTTACAGAGAACATGAAAACATGATAAGGAGAATAGGGAATACAAAGAATGAACAATGGACTTGTGAAGAACATGGAGAATATGACAAAGAATGTAGAAAACATGTAAGTGAAGGTGAAAAACGAAGTGATCTTGTGAGGAACATGAACTTGTAGAGGAACATGAATATTGACAAAGAACACAAAAAATATGGAAGTTAGCATGAATATTGAGTATAAAAGTTGTAAAGAGAACATGTGATGAACGTGAAAACATAGAAAATATGACTAGAATTTGTAGAGAAAGTAATGAGACTAAGAGAAAGATTACAGAAAAAATGGAGATACTTGTGAAAATATGAACTGAATGGGACTGTGAACATTTGAAGAACATGGAGTGAACATAGAAAACATGGACAAAATGTGAAGAACACAGCTGAATATAGAAAAAATATGCAAATACAGTATGATTATTGAAGGTTTTGATACGTTGGGGATTGATACGTTGGGGATGAGAAGGGTAAAGTAAATACTCTGATAAACAGATAGGCTGGAGAGGGACTTGATCGAATATATTTATGTCTGATGATCTAAGGCTGAGGAAATGGAGCTTGGTTAATGCCCCGATTAATTTTACTACGTTAGAAATACGGTGATCTTAAATCTCAGGGTGATTTAGTTGGAAAATAAAGAACTTGTACAAATGAACTAAGCTGGGGCACAAGAGTTGAAACTTGATAACTGAACTGGTTTTTATTTACTATGTCTGAAAATGTAGTTGGGGTGATTTGGACTGAGAGTAATGATTTTACAAAAGTGAGCTTGGACAGAGGACAAGAGCTAGAGTTTTATAATTGTTTACTTCATATTTACTATGTCTGAAATACAGAGGGTAAAAATTTCAGGGAAATTGATGGTTTATTTACAAAGATATGAAAGAGAACTAAGGCGGGGACGAGAGCTGGAGCTCAGTAACTGACTTGATCTTATTTACTAACTTTGAAGTATGTCTGCTTTTAATTTAGGGAAATTGATGGGTTATTTACAAAGATACGAAAGAGAATTAAGGCGGGGACGAGAGCTGGAGCTCGATAACTATTTTGATCTTATTTACGGTGTCTGAAATGCAGAGGGTAGAAATTTCAGGGGAATTGATCTGTTACTAACGAAGATACGAGAGAGAGCTAAGGCGGAGGACAAGAGCTGGAGCTTGGTAACTGTTTTGATCTTATTTACGGTGTCTGAAATACAGAGGCTAAAAATCTCAGGGAATTTGGACTGTTACTAATGATTTTGTACAAATGAACTAAGCTGGGGACAAGAGCTAGAGTTTGATAATTGTTTGCATTTACTAAACTATGTCTGAAATACAGAGGGTAGAAATTTCAGGGAAATTGGACTGATACTAACGAAGATACGAGAGAGAGCTAAGGCGGAGGACAAGAGCTGGAGCTTGGTAACTAATTACTGTATTGAACTACATTTGAAATATGATTATTTTTAAATTTTAGAGGGATTGGAATGATAGTATTCTTTATACGACAGGGGACTAAGGTGGGGAACGTGAGCTAGAACTTGCTTACTAACATGATTTATTTGTGTAAAACTGACTTGCTTAATGAAAAGGAGCAAACATACTGACTTGCTTAATGAAAAGGAGCAAACATACGATGTTGGAAAATAGTTGAACTGAATGAAACGAGAGAGAGAGAGAGAGGAGGGACGGTTGAGATATTATGAGAAGATAACATAAGATAAGAGGTCTGGCTGTCCGGGCGTAAAGTAAATAAAGGTGACGCGAGAGATTGCGAGGTAAGGGGGGAGGGAGGGGGGTGTGATGTACGAAACCCTGAAAACAATGACTTACACAGGTGATTTTCTAAATTTATATGAATAACTAAGGCTTACATAGATGATTTTGTAAGTTGAAAACATGTAAAATATGTCCGTAGAGTTCTCCTGGAAGCCCTAAAGTGCTACACACGTTATTTGAATTTCTCCCATAAGGCCTTAACAAACTTCTAAGTCTCGGAAATTATTTTTCTTATAAGAACTTTAGCAAACTCGTATGACATTATTTTTCATTATAAGAATTCCCTAATTCTAAATCTGTGACTCCCCAAATTCGCCTGAAAACCCTAAAGCGCTACACACGATATTTCGGACCTGAAAACCCCGAAGCGCTACGCACGATATTTGACCTGAAAACCCCCAAGCGCTACAGGGGATATTTGATCTGAAAAAAAATATCCCCTGTAGCGCTTACACCCCACAGGGGTCCTCTGCCCAAAAAAAAATATCCCCTGTAGCGCTTACACCCTACTACTTCTGAGTACCTGGAATTTATCACCGTTAAACATCGTTAAATTTATCACCGTTAGTTTACCCGGGTATACGACTCGCCAATCGTTTAACAATCAGGTACCCAATCCCTGCTGGGTGAACAGAGGCGTACAGTCAAGTATTGGCGCCTAGTCAATCTTTCCTCGGCCAGGATACAAACCCAGGCTAAATAGCTGGTGAAGTGCGGGGCGAGTGTGTTACCACTGCCCCATCGCCATCCAGATATTTATACTTCCACCTACTCATCTGTCACTCTGTACCTCTATCAATCTATTCATCGACCTATCTACCTGTCTGTCTGTCTCTGTTGCGGTGACTTTATGCCTGTCTCTGTCTGTCTGTCTCTCTTATAACAAATATAATTGTCTAGTGAGTGGTCGCCAATGGGTGGAGCTCAATGGTGTGACATACTAAAAAAAAAAAAATAGAGTAGTTACCCCTTAGTCTGGTTAATGGCTGAGGCTCGAGAAAGCTTAGAAGCTGTGGCAGAACCATCTGGGTTATGCAAGTACACCAGAAAATTTGATGTTTTTTTCTGAGATCACTGAATAGTGGTGTATATTACTGTAGGAAATTCTTTTGTTTGAAAAGTTTGTTTTGACAATATGTTGCTGGCCGGCAGTGCCCCTCATAATTGAAGTTCGCCTTTTGAGCCGGACTTTACCGAAGGCCAAATATCGTCGTGCTAGAAAGTCCACTACGGGCTCACCATAGCCCGTGCTACTTGGAACTTATTGTTCCAAGTAGCTGAATCTAAAACAACAAACAACAGCGAAATTTTCATACTGTTTGGTTTTTTGTTTTGGGTCCTCTGGAGGGTTAGGATAGTGGATTTTAGTACGACAGTTTCGTGACTTTGGAAAACATTGGGAGAACAGACTGCTGAATGTGGCACAAGCATACTGTTCCCTTTTGAATTGTTGCCACTCCGACCAGCCTATGTTCATCCCATACCGCAGACCATTCCCTCTGCCAATTTAGGCGAGGCTGGCCCCAACCGTTTAGCCTCCAACTTTGAACAAAAAGACAGACAGACATTCTCTCTAATAAGACATATATATATATATATATATATATATATATATATATATATATATATATATATATACATATATATATATATATATATATATATATATATATATATATATATATATATATATATACATATATATATATATATATATATATATATATATATATATATATATATATATATATATATATATATATAAGTGTGTGTGTGTTCATATATGTGTAAGCAGATCAGAATTTATAATTTGTCATTGTAAATGCACATCAATCACATTCTGTGACTGAGCACTCAATAATCAAGTAATCTATATATAAGATAACAGATCTTTCAGCTTGTGTAGGACAAAAGAGAATGCATCCATACTGTTTAGCATTGTAAAAGCTCACTAATCATCTTGTGTGGTTGAGTGCTCATTAACCCACTAAACTATATGATGTCTAACAGACCTCTAACACTGTCCAAAATGGACAGAAATGAATGTATATATGCTGGTTTTCTTAGTATAAATGACTAGCCACGTCCACTATACAAAGTATATGTCTTTCCTCCATAGTCTTTTTTTTATATGGCTCAAACACAAGTATGTATACAAATATATTATTAACATCCAAACGAAATATTAAACTTTCCTGGAGATTTGCTCGGAACTTTACTCTTTATGCTTTCGTTTCTAAACTACCTCTTGAAAAATTTCAATATACAGCCAGGCTGCAACAATATTTAAGGGAATATTGATGGTTAAAGTTTCGGGAAATATATGAAACGGTTTAGAGTTTATGGGGCAAGAACTTTCAACCAACTTGTGAACAATGAGGACAAATATTGGGATAATGGTTGGACCATACACAGTTAGTTTATTGGATATAAAACAATGATCAGAGAGAGAGAGAGAGAGAGAGAGAGAGAGAGAGAGAGAGAGAGAGAGAGAGAGAGAGAGAGAGAGAGAGAGAGAGAGAGAGAGAGAGAGAGAGAGAGAGAGAGAGAGAGAGAGAGAGAGAGAGAGAAAAAGAGAGAGAGAGAGAGAGAGAGAGAGAGAGGGAGGGAGAGAGAGAGAGAGAGAGAGAGAGAGAGAGAGAGAGAGAGAGAGAGAGAGAGAGAGAGAGAGAGAGAGAGAGAGAGAGAGAGAGAGAGAGAGAGAGAGAGAGAGAGAGAGAGAGAGAGAGAGAGTACGAAAGATGAAACCTAGATAGATAGACAGAGATTAATTAAATGAATAGGCAGATTAGGATACACGCAAAGACATACCAACAGGACACAAACATTCAACCATTTCACAGTTCATCTGGCTGCGTCCATCACCACCAGTGAGCGCAGATGCCTCTGCAAGCGCACACTAACCTGCAGGTTGAGCGCTGAGCGGTGATGGCGCTGAGCAAGCCTCAGTATCAATCCATGCCGAGCAGCCGTCATTCTGATGCGCACCTGCGCGCTCACTTCCCACGACCCTGGAGTGAAGGACAGCGCAGTCTTCAGGTAAGATGAGGAGCGCAGAGTGACGGGTACTGTGGGCGTGGCGCAGTTCTGGTCACTCCACCCAGCCATACATTGACATTGGGGGCGGTGTAGGCCGCCTGCGCAGTGCCCCCGGGGGCCACACCCCCATGGGCAGGCCTCCTGCTGTGGGCGGCACCCGGAGGCTGTGTTGTGGGCGTTGGGCGGCGAGCCGAGGTCCTCCAGCTGTGGGAACACTGTGGGAGAGTGAGTGTGACTGCTTCAGCTGCCCCCCCCCCCTCCTCCCCCGCATATTCCATCTCAATCCCATTTTCATATTCAGTTCAGCCTTGTTCTGTCCAACCCCATCTAGTAATTTTCAGCACCATTCTGTCCAGTTCAGTCCAATATTTATTCCAGTACTGTCCGGTCCGAATCCTATCCAGTCCAGTTTATCCTATATTGTCACCTCCAATTCCGCCAAATCCTATCCACTCTCAACCAATCTTGCCCACTGCGGTGCCAGATATGAATTTGTATTCCCCATACTTATGAGGTTCACCAAACTCATCCTATGAGTGCCGGTACGACACGTTTCTTACTCATCCTGTGACTTTCAGGATAGCACAAAAAGTCTGAATCAGTCTCCCCCCCCCATGTGAATGTTGTTTAACAAGGTTTTAATATATATATATATATATATATATATATATATATATATATATATATATATATATATATATGTGTACGCCTTATATTTAATTATCAAACATTTGAATTACTTTACAAATTGGAATTTGATTATGTTGGTAATAATTTACATATTTGTAAGGTTGCAGAAGTTTACACGTAGAGTGCCACAGAGATGGTGCTTGGCTGGCAACCCGTTCTCGCACTTTCTTACAGTCAATATTGACTTATTAAATAAGTGCATATGTGACATACTAATTTATTGTGAATATTTTAGTTTACCTTGAAAAGCTTCATAGAAAACACCGACCTTACCTAACCTTCTTAGTATGTTAAGATAAGCATCTTATTGCTTCGTAATTGCAATTATTACTTAACCTATACCTATAATAGGTTAAGTAATAATTGTAATTACGGAGCAATAAGATGCTTATCTTAACATACTAAGAAGGTTAGGTAAGGTTGGAGTTTTCTATGAAGCTTTTCAAGGTAAACTAAAATATTCACAATAAATTAGTATGTCACATATGCACGTATTTAATAAGTCAATATTGACTATACGAAAGTGCGAGAACGGGTTGTGGCTGTAGGCTACACACTTTATAATTTTGACATTTGTTTCTCTTCATTTCCTAAAAATGTAGATATAGTGCAGGAATTTCAGGTGTCATTACATAAATCGTAATTATCTATTTACGTAGCGTCGT
>NC_091192.1:26643356-26648356 GCF_040958095.1 Procambarus clarkii
CGTTTGTATTTGTTGTTTTTGTTTATGTAAGCGTCTTCTTGAGAGGGAGTGAGTGAGGATTTTCTTAGTTACCAATCCTCCTACGATATCTGCGAGAGAGAGAGAGAGAGAGGGGAAAGAGAGAGAGAGAGAGAGAGAGAGAGAGAGAGAGGGGAAAGAGAGAGAGAGAGAGAGAGACAGAGACAGAGAGAGAGACAGAGAGAGACAGAGAGACAGAGACAGAGAGAGAGAGAGAGAGAGACAGAGAGAGAGAGAGAGAGACAGAGAGAGAGAGAGAGAGAGAGAGAGACTCCCAACTACTCACAGGGGTTAAACCTCAGTTCAATACTCTCCAGGACATATGGGGGATTTGATTCGGCGAGAGCGAAGGAGAAGGGCGGGCCGTGCCCCAAGGACCACTGGTCCTCGTCAGTAGCCGTCAGCACGCCAAGGACGGTGGGCGACGCCCCTTCCAGGACGTAGAGCTCCGTAGGGGACGGCAGGAGCAGCTGTGGGGGACAGTCGTTGATATCCAGGATGGTGACATCAAGGGTAGCAGTGGATGTTAGCGGAGGATGTCCCCTATCCACTGCTAGGATGGTCACTACTCCTTCAGCGCCCTGGGGGGATTCTCGGTCAAGAGGGCGTAGGAGTCTCACGCCCCCAGCAGCGTCCACGCCCACTGACCCAGGCCACGCCCCCTCCACGCGGTAGTCAACCACGCCCACCTGCTCCTCCTTATCAAGGGGATACAGACGAAGAGTTTAGTGGTATTAAAGCTTATTTGAGAGAGACAAATAATAGAGAAGAGAGATAAGAGTAAGGAAGACCAGTAATGAATAGTGTTAAGCGGAGTAAGAATACTAATATATGATTTTGCTGGTAATTACTATACACTGTAGCATCATAATAACACGAGCTCTTTAACATCTCAGAGGTAAAAAAAATGACTTCAATTATTATAGAAAAAGAAATCTGATGATCTTGCATCTTGATATGCATATTTATGTAAATATTCAACCCGTTCTCGCAAATTTAATAAGTCAATATTGACTTATTAAATATGTGCATAGGTGACATACTTAACATAATAGATACCCTTAAAAAGATTCATAGAAAACACAGACCTTACCTAACCTTGTTAGTATGTTAAGATAAGCATCTTATTGCTTCGTAATTACAATTATTACCTAACCTATAATAGGTATAGGTTAAGTAATAATTGTAATTACGAAGCAATAAGATGCTTATCTTAAGATACTAACAAGGTTAGGTAAGGTCGGTGTTTTCTATGAATCTTTTTAGGGGTATCTATTATGTTTAGTATATCACCTATGCACGTAGTTAATAAGTCAATATTGACTTTACGAATTTGCGAGAACGGGTTGAAATATTTGGCGGTTTTTACAATGCTCTACTGATAAATCGAATCAAATCTATGTGGTCCATTAACAAACTACTTGTTTGTTCCTTCTGGTCGTTTGGCGTTAGACGTGATCACAAACAATTAGACGCTGGTTCACTCTCTCAGACATACACTTACGGGCACTTACATATAACTTAATTCAAAACGCTCAAAATATTCATTTCAGTATTCTCTCATAATGAGTTTCTTACAGTGCACCCTTACGTCCTCAGGACCTTAGGGTTAATAGCTAAAATATAACAGTTACTCCTATTTTTATCCGTTTTCTATGAAGCACAGACCGCGGTTTCCTCAGGTGATATAAGAGATAAGAGACTCTGGTCCGTTCATATGGCCAATAATTTCTCAGGACCACTCCACCCGCCTCTTTCTTTTGTGTTACGAGGGGTAGTGTTGTGTATGTGTTGCCTGGGAGGTGTTCTACTGCGTCGCTGTTGGGTAATCCCGTACTGCTTGGTCATCTGTGTTACTTCTCTGTCATAGGCGTTCTTTCACCGTATGTTTTGCTTTGTATTGAGTTTATGGTGTGTTGCGTTGTGTTTGGACGGGTTGTGTTGCGTGCGGCTCTTACCTTCTTGGGTAACTTTTTGGGCCTTTTTTCATGAATTGATCACTGAAGCTTATGAAACTACAGAAAATATTTGATTCAATATGAAATTTCTGACGAGAGAGATAGACTTAGTGAGAGAGAGAGACAGACAGACAGAGGATACGCAGTAAAGTTCAATAATTGCAAAATATAATAACACATTCGGCAGGGATATAGATACAAGTCACCGTTATCCTGGGTTATATATAAGGCAAAGGTACATTTTGCTAGTCGGTCTGTAAGATATTGTAGTGGCCCTGATAACCTTCAAAAAGTTGATAAGCTTAACTTAAGCCCAACATCAACCACACAAATTGTATCCTAATATAACACTTGTTGTAGTAATATGTAACTTCATACTTCTTGTTGTTGTTAAAGATTCGCTACCTGGAACAAAGTTCCAAGTAGCACGGGCTATGGTGAGCCCGTAGTGCCAACTTCATACTTGGACTCCACAAGTCCATAAATAAACTTACTGATGACTTCGCGTTCCAAATTTTTAGACAATAGAACATCAACATTAAATAATAAACGTTAACATCACCAAATCACGTGTTGACGAAACTGCCAAGTATGCCACGAGAACATAGGGAGATAAATGCACAAAACTATGCACACTCAAACCTACATAAGAACATATTGGGGCTGCCCTATAGGACGGAACCTGCGTCCCTCGGACTCCTTGGGACGCGCGTCCCTCGGACTCCTTGGGACGCGCGTCCCGTCTAAATGTATGGACTCTTATTTTCTCAGAGATACATCACGTTCTTGTGAATACAAGTATACATACATGAATATATACATGTATATATATATATATATACCTGTATATTTATGTTTGTATACATACATGTGTATGCATTAGGACATGTATAATCTCATGAGAGCGCCACACATGCAAATATAACATGACAATGCACCTAACTATTCATGTATTGTAAGAGAGGGGGGGGGCGTAAAATGTTAGTGTTGGGCTTCAACCATTGGGTCCCTCCTCTATGGTTCACTATTCTGACGCTCCAGTTCTTAATAGCCTTAATAATGGGAGGATCTTATTATCGAGGGCTCATTAGTACAAGAGTGGTCTTAATAACTGGGTGATCTTCATAGCAGAGTGATGTTGTTAAAGGGTGGTCTTAATAGTGGGTTGGTCTCAACGTTTACCGCCTCTTCCTTCCTCTCTCTCTCTCTCTCTCTCTCTCTCTCTCTCTCTCTCTCTCTCTCTCTCTCTCTCTCTCTCTCTCTCTCTCTCTCTCTCTCTCTCTCTCTCTCTCTCTCTCTCTCTCTCCCGCTCTCTCCCTCTCTCTCTCTCTCTCCCTCTCTCTCCCTCTCTCTCCCTCTCCCTCTCCCTCTCTCTCTCTCTCCCTCCCACTCCCTCCCTCCCTCTTCAGAAAGTAATGACATCTCATAATCATGTCTCCCGCCCATCCCCCATTTTCTTTCTGCAGGCGAGTTATATTTCCCATTTTCTCTATTATTGTCACCGTTATTTTCTGTCTTTCATCTCTGAGAATTTTATTTCATTTTTTTTTGCTTTGTGAAGACTGGCTATATTCTCGTTTTTTCTTCCGGCTTATTTCCGGTTCTATTCTTTCAGGAAGATGGGAAAACTAAAGAAAAACAAAACCGTCTTGGCAACTGTGCCAATGGAGAGCACTGTGATTGGTCCATAAGAGAGTGACGTAACATTTGAACAGCGTTGACATGTAACGGTTTTTTTTCTCTGGCATTGTGACCTGTTCCAGGAAACTTTTCGCATTTAATGATCAAATAACAGAATTTTTCGTTACGTTTTCGCTAAGATATGTAATAAAAAATGAAGATATAACGAGTTATAGGTTCATTTTTTTTTAATATTTTATTCAAATTTAGAATAAGACATCCTGACCCATCCATTTAGACGGAAATTAATTGTCTACTAAAATGAGTTGAGAAATTTCTCAAAAAGGTAAATTAAATTAATTTAGAAATATTTTATTATTTCTATAATTTTTGCCCCTTATCATAAAGACATATAGGCCTACTTACTGCCCTGACTGAATAGTGGACTTGTGGCTAATTACTTAGCAAATTACTGCATATAATAATAATAATAATAATAAAAATAATAATAATAATAATAATAATAATAATAATAATAATAATAATAATAATAATAATAATAATAATTGTAGTTATAATAATTCATAAAGATAAATAATAATAATAAAAATATAATAATAATTCATAGAAAAAATCATACAAGTAATATCATAATTATTTCTATATTAGCAATCATAATATTAGCCTACCAGTAGGCCTACCGAGTGAGAGTAGAGTGCCACCTACCGTATCAGGGTCAAGGGCGGGGAGGGCCGTGAGTAGGGTGCCAACATGGGCGTCCTCCCTCACCGTGACGTGGGCGTGGGCGCGGGAGAAGACGGGAGGGTTGTCGTTGAGGTCAATGAGAGTAATATTGACCCAGGCGGTGTCCGTGTGTCTGGGGTCAGCCCAGCCACCTGTGCCCTGAAGGATGGGGTCACCTTGTTCAGAGGTCATGTTTTACCGTGATCTTAATGACCTTAAATATATATATATCCCTTCATTGGTAACAAATAAAAAGTCATTACTTTGGTCAAAGTGACTGGAGTAAATGGCCGTTTATGTCACTGTTTGGAGCAAACTAAGCGAAGCATGTGACCTTAAATGACCTTTGGATTACAAAATACATAAATGACCTTCTCTTAAAAATTAGCTGTGTATGGAGTAAATAATTTTAAAGAACCTTGTTTGTGTGAGCAAATGACCTCATATAACTTCCAGCAACAGATTACTTGAACCAGATATTATCTTGTATGTCAGATATTATCTTGTATGTCAGATATTATCTTGTATGTCAGATATTATCTTGTATGTCAGATATTATCTTGTATGTCAGATATTATCTCGTATGTCAGATATTATCTTGTATGTCAGATATTATCTTGTATGTCAGATATTATCTTGTATGTCAGATATTATCTTGTA
>NC_091192.1:26650856-26678356 GCF_040958095.1 Procambarus clarkii
GACAATATTATATTAAACAATAATCTCCCAACAATCGCCAGTGAAATTTGACATTTTCCCTACCGACGAAACTCTATCAAATATGTAACAAAACCCTATATTCTTTTCCAAAAACTTGTCTTTAACAGTGTCTCTTTCTCCCTCCTTTCCCTCTTCCTCCGTCTTCTCTCACAAAAAAAATCAGAAATATCTCCTGGAAAGCCCATCTAAAAGCTCTCGTCCTTCAAAAAAAAAAAAAAAAGATCCAGGCCAATACGGGCGATTGTCAATCTGCCTACCCTTGAGTCCTCCGCCGTCCGTGGCCACCACCTGGATGGTGTACTGGGGCGTTGTTTCCCGGTCTAGGCAGCACCGGGAAGTCCGCACCTCTCCGGTACTTGAGTCCACACTGAAAATTGATTTTCCTGAAGATTCATCCACCACGTTTTTCTCTATAGAGTAGGAGAGACGAGCGTTCCTGCTGGAGGGGTCGTCGGGGTCCCAGGCAGACACCAGCGCCACTGCCAGGCCTGCGGGGAAGAGTGATTGAGGCAAAATGTATGAGGAATAGGAGGAAGAGCTATTGAAAATATGTGTTTATAGTTAGATAAAATAGGTATAGTCTGAGACTAGAGATATTTTTTTATTGAGTTATCTGACGTGAAGACCAATTACTGGCACAGCTGCTGATCGTGTGGACACATGAGGGAGGACAGAACAGCATGAGGCACTCTTCCTACTCTCCAGCTACTTGTGTACGGAGATTATCTGCTAGGATCGCTGTGTGGAAATGTTAACTGATAAAATCTATAATTTTAAGTAGGAGGAAGAGGGCCTGATCGAGGTTGATATTCAGCTGTTTGGCCGCAGCTTCACCATCTTCAGTCACACCTGACTGTGCGTGCAGGATCATGCTTCAGCTCTTGGACCCCATCCTCTCCGCTTTCAGTCGTCTAATGCAATAATGTTACCTTATTCTTAACATAATGGCTGGAGTTGGCTTCCACCATCTCCTGTGTAACTCGCTTGACTGACTTACTGCTGTTACATTATTGGAGTATTTACTTGAGATCATGCGACCCATCTGTGTGGAGCTTCAAACAATGTCCTTTCCTTGTAATGTTATTTACTGCAAACCTTTTCTATTTTAGCACCCTGTCATTTATATTAAGTATGTTATATGTCTTTATCATGTCTCTTCACTTTTCGTGGTGTTAGGTCAAGCTCATTCAGCTTTTTTCATACACCACCCCATGAAGGTGTGGGACGACGAGGCTCCACCAGTCCTACGTGTGTTGGGGTACAGACAAGATTAAAAGAGCAGAAGCAACTGATACAAAGAAAGAGGAGACATGATGCAGACATATTAAATACATAGGGTAACTAACAATGTAGAAAAGTTAGAAAATGTTTACAGATCACAACAAATGGGTGAAGGCTTGAAACACGTTGATATATGTGTGAGATCAAGTCAGCCGACAATAGGAAGACTCTAGCACCCATTATGCTCTTGGTTCATCGTGTTACTATATGATAATTACTTAACATTAAAGTTATTTATTCCTGATGGATAAAAATAATAATCTTATTTAATAAATATGTGTCTAGGGGCAGGCTTCGGATGAGCTGAGGTAGGATAACATCTCTTGCTTACAGTTTCACCAGGTACCTCATTTGACAATCCTTATGAACCGTCTTATGAATCCTTATGAATGTCTTAGTTAAACATTATATAAACAAGTCTTGAGGTGAGATAAAATACTCAGACTAAGAGTAATAAAGAAATATAATAAACTAGAAGAGGAGGTACTAAAAGTCAACCCTATCCATAGTTGTAAAAGAGTGATGTGATGGGAAATATGAGAGGGAAAAAGTGGGGTCCAAGAGCTCAATCTCACAGGAACAAATTTAGCGAATACAAATAACACACACACACCTACCTCTCCCCACTTGAACTGGTCGGCAGAGCGACGCCCTCGCTTTTTGCAGGGCCAGCGTTCCATAACAGTTCAAGTGGTTGGGCTCCTTGCAAGTGCTATATAGTCGTACTAAGTGCATTCTTGTAGGTTAAGTCTCCCCGTTACCTACCCTAGCTACATCCCTGCACCTCCGACCTCTCACTTACCGCATCTAGGATCCACGATTTTCTCCAGCGCCTTCCACTACATCCAAATCATGTTGGTGTTGTTTTATATTAAACTATTCGGAACAGATATTAGACAGAATTTACCAAGGACAAATATTTACGTGCTAAATACATGTTGCTATATTTAGCAAATCTTCGTTCGTTAGTACTTTATGTAAATCTGCAACAAATACTAAGAGCAAACTCAATTGCTTTCAATTTTTTTTACAAAAGTCAATAAAATATTTAATAGTTTCTAAAAATAGGCCTGATAGGTGCTCAGAAAAATGTTTTATAGGTTTACTCAAATTTCCCCGCTCCCCAATTCAACGTCTCGTTTTAGTCACCCATCAAATTACTCACCCTCCTAACCACAACTTAACTAAACAGATCGAGTCACTTGATTCATATAATAGCAGGTTAAGACATTTTGTATTCATCTAAAAATTTAACTGAACATTTAACCTGAAATATATAAGAATACCAAAACTTGCTAGAAACTATTAATACACAAACATTGAAATGTTCACAAACAGTTACAGAAAACTAGAACACACTCCTTAGTCGAGCAAACTCCGCGTACGGACAGCATTTGTGAATGCTAGATGAACAAATTTCCTAACAAGTTGAGTTGAATGTTAAATCACATCTGTAACACATAATGTGGAATTGTGCTTCATTATATATCAGTACTTATAAGCTCTCGCAAAGACCGGCTTCTTCTTCTTGTCGTGTAGAAGGGATGCGAATGTCACGCATCTTGCGCTTCCGATCGTTGATGGGGCACTTAGCTAGGTGTTGGACTTACGGCCTGTCAACCTCTGGACAGTTACTAAGGCCACCAAAACGACTTACTGGCTAACCAACAAGTATACTATAGACAGATGATGAGTGCCAGTAACGTGGCTGAAGATATGATGACCCAAACACCACCAGAAGATGAGGAGACGACGACGTTTCAGCCCGTCCTCGACCATTCTCAAAGATATACTGTAATACTGAACATAGTCCAGGACTATAGTAAACCAAGATGCGGGTCACAGCTCTCCGAGTTTACCATGAGTAGGATACTAATGGTCTAATTTACATCTTGCATGATACGACACGGGAAAATAGATGCAGTGTATAGCTAACAGAAGCAGACGTAGTTGAAATGATAGCATTGTTTTTTTTTTGCATAAGGTATGATGCTTTTATCCATTTAAATTTCATTCTGGTGAATGAGCCAGAGAGTGTCACCCACTTCTCGGTGTGAATAGGATGAGAGTTTACTTTTGTTTTGAACCATATTCAGGACTAAAGTCTACTTTCTGGAGGCCCAGTAAGCACTTGTGGTTCCTTGAGAACCCTTCAGAGGTGGATAGACTTTAAGCTCAACACCAGGCCCCCCCCCTCCCCTAAATGAGCCGGAATGAGTGAGGAGAGAGGAGCCTTTTGCTGCTCTATCATGACCTCATTTCATAGTCACTATTATAGTTACTGTTCCCAGCAGATAGCCCAAGTATACACTGTAAGTTTTCTGTTGCATTTATTTTACATTTTCACAACTCCTCTCTTCTATTCCTTTCTTTATATTTCTCTGTTTACCTCCCATTCCTTTCCCGGCGACTCTTAACGTTCTTCCATCACCATTGTCGACCTCTCTATTGCTCCCTCTCTCTGCCAGTTAGGAAAAACTAAACAAGGCGCATTTAATCAACTGGAGTGACAAAAATATCAGACACGATCATGGCGCTGAGATGACTGGGGAAATGTGCGAGTTTAGGAGTGTGAGCGAGTGTGTGAGTGTGAGAAAGCGTGAGAGACTGTATGAGAAAGAACGTGTACTCACCTAGTTGTGCTTGCGGGGGCTGAGCTCTGGCTCTTTGGTCCCGCCTCTCAACTGTCAATCAACAGGTGTACAGGTTCCTGAACCTATTGGGCTCTATCATATCTACACTTGAAACTGTGTATGGAGTCAGCCTCCACCACATCACTTCCTAATGCATGCCATTTGTCAACCACTCTGACACTAAAAAAGTTCTTTCTAATATCTCTGTGGCTCATTTGGGCACTCAGTTTCCACCTGTGTGAGCGAGGTATTGTGCAGGAGAGAGTTTGAGAAAGTATACTTGTGTAAGAATAATTTCTTCATTTCCTGGTCAAATAGGAATGTATCATACATGACAATCCAGATAACAACTGTTCTATATTCAGCATGAAAGGAGAGGTAACCTGCCCTAATATATATATATATATATATATTTTTTTTTTTATTTGTTCCTCTTATTTATAATTAATGATTCTCTACACAAGAAACATCTGATATATTTTATGTAAAAAGTTTTGAATATTAAATATTAAGGACTTGCTTTTAATTATTCATATAAGTAAACAAATTTACAATTTACTCTTAAAATAATATATATATTTTCGCAAATTAAATGGCAAACAATAAAAGGAAAACAATGATCAGTACTACCCAAAATAATGATTCCTCTGAAGTGCCGAAGTCAAATGCCATGACACCACAAGAATCATGGAATGACTAATATGAAAGAAAATACCACAAAATTAAATTGTTCTCTTAGATCATGGAACGCCACACTAGTCAAAAATGTATAATTATTCCTGTAGTAGATTAACTTACACATAGATACCGTAGTCCTTTGATTTACGGATGTTTGGTTCATGCTCTTTCGATTATCTGTCCAGTGAAATTTAATTATACATTTTCAGTTTACAATACTTAAATCGAATTTGCGCACGTTATTTTTATATAAATGTGAGAAACTTTAAATAATAATAATAATAATAATAATAATAATAAATTCATCCCCCCCCAAACACAACCATCATAAAAAACGACTCGTCCGAGGGGGCGCGGCGACACAGGGCTGTAAGCGACCTCCCTCTTTGTTTACCTGGCCAGCGTGACTCTTCCCGCCTGTGTCCTCCACACCTGCTCCACGTTTACAGGTGTGGAACCCTACCAGGCGTCACCAGACATGAGTGTAACGCCTTCGTCAGGTGGTTGTGGCTCCTCGGAGCCCCCGAGACTACCAGGACAAACCATCAGTGTGAAGTGTTTAATCCGATTGATGATTGAGAACGGGTTGTGTGGACATCGTCTCGGGTCCACCCCGCGGCCTTCGACTCCCAGCAGTTAATAAGAACGCTGACGGTACTAACAAGCACGTGCTGAGTGCTTCAGAAATTATGAAAGGCGGAGAGTCGACTTTTGTTTACAGTGATAAATGACGTGAGTGTTTGGGCTCAAGATCTTCTTGATGATAAACTTCTTCAAGAAAAAAGAGTTTGGTGAGAGGTGTTGAGTGTCACAGCGAGCAATGGGTAGTTTGACTGTTACAAGTTTCGTCGTTTTAACATGCAGAACATTATGATTAGTGAAGCGGTGTATACAAAGCTGACCAGTGAAGCAGTGAGTGTATAAAAGGCTGACTAGCGAAGCAGTGAGTGTACAAGAGGCAGCAGCAGCCAAACAGCTGCCTGGGGACGAAGACCAGACAGACAGTCCAGCCTCGACACCCTCCACACCGCCGTGTCTGGTAAGTACAACAACATTGTATCAATACTGTATCTTACGCCTTTTATTTCATGTAATTTTGTCCTAATTCGTCATTTTTGTCGAGGAATACATCCCCATATAATTCCGCTGAATCTGATGGGCAAATAGGTTTAGAGTTAATGGGTTGAATATTGCAAGTAATGGGCCGCGTCATGCAACAAATAGGTGTCAAAACATCTGGAACTTTACACGTTAAGGTGATCCTAAGCTGATGTTAATCCAATATTCAAATAAGATCATAATGTGTTGAAAATTTTTTAACCGTTCACATAAATCTCGCGACTATGTGATATTAAACTTAGATTAGCATTAAACTCTTGAATGATAACGCTACTCCCTTGGGTATAGCAGATGAGTGTTCACCATACGTAAGACAGATATGTAGAAGTGTAATCTCCAAAGATCACTGAATTAGCAAGACTAGAACACAAAATTAACAAACACCTGAACTTGGCATCGCAAAATTTGTTATTTGTATCCGGGGCGCAACCGCTCGTCAGGATACTAGAGGTAGATTCACGAAGCAGTTACACAAGTACGTACGAACGTGTACATCTTTCCACAACATTTGACGGCTTTGGTTACATTTATTAAACAGTTTACAAGGATGAAAACTGCCCAATCAACTGTTGTTATTGTTATAAACAGCCTCCTGGTGCTTCGGAGCTCATTAACTGTTTAATAATTGTAAACAAAGCCGTCAAAGATTGAGGAAAGACGTACAGGTTCGTAAGTGCTTGCGTAACTGCTTCGTGAATCTGGCCCCCTGGTATGTAATTGTGTGCGCCAAGGTAAAAGGTAAACTCCAAAGTATAAGTTACTGCTACTGCCTGCCCTATTATGGCCTGTCCGGCGACTTGTATCCGCCTGAATGACCCTTACTGTGTGCCTGCACCGCACCTCGGCGTGCCCTGAACAGCTCTTGTTGGTCGTGCTGAAACCCCCAGTCACTGTAATTGGCTGAGCTCAATTCTGGTTCACTCTGGTTGTGTCGGAAAATCCGACACCATTTAATAATAATATCATACAGACAGATAAGAGCTGTGTTGTATAAACAAGTTACCCATAGAAAACGTAACTTGTAGTGGAATTACCGTCTAAAGAAAACGGGATATCATCACCACATACTATTATAATTCACCAGCTATTCTGCTGGGAATTGTTCTTAAATACATTAGTCTTTGGACTTTACCATCATAAAAACATCTTATATAAATTAACTTAATTATCAATATTAAAGTAGAGTAAATGTGACCCTTCTATCACTTTCTGACATCTGGACAAGTAGGCCAGGAGTGAGGGAGGAAGGAGGGAAGGCATTGTTGTGTCACCTCCGAGACGTGTGGAGCAAATTCGGCTCCTATCATTCTGGACAATGTCGGCCAGTAACGTCAATAGTATGGAGTGTTAAACAGTCATTGTTTATACGAGACCAGAGGCACACGGGAGCAAATACGGCTCCTGTTAATTTTACTTGGACGTAGTGTTATGGAAACCAAAGGTACCATCTCCAACACGATGTCTACAATTCAAGTTAAGTCTATCCGAAACCCGTTTATCATTCATTTATGGCCATTAATGTCAGGATATAGGGTGACCCGGTTAGATTACGTGGAAGCCTCAAACTAAAGGTAATTAAGCCAGGTCTTCAATGTTCCATGTACTGTATAGTGTTTTCTCTGATATACTTGTCATATATAGGATTCTGGCTTCACAACTAGCGCACTTTTGACAGGTCAAGACGAGGATGGAAGATTTGTGCACCAGTTACTGGGTGATATGGAAGCTACCTCAAAGAGGATAATTTGGTGTCTACACCCTAGTTATACCTGGTGGACTAACCTGCTGTACTATAAGATAAGGAACCTCTTCAATGTATGTAGTTAATTCTGTAGTTTGATTGGCTGCATATATATTAATTTAATAAACCCCCCCTAATGTGTAGAGGATCGATTTGTGAGATTAAGAGATTATTGCAGAAATACAGTCCACTTATCATTATACAAATTGCTATCGAAGTATATAAATTAACGTAAATATAAATTCATATAAATTAAATAAATATAAATCTCACAGGTCGGTTCCCACATTATTTGGACCTTCAGAACCGGATTATTTGGTCATCTTCGAACCGGATGACGGATTATTTGATCCTTTGAACCCACATTTGGTCATCTTAGTACCGGATGAACCAGTTAACCAGTGGATTCATTAAATAAACTAGTGCAGTGTGATTTAAACAAAGCCAGCAGTCAAGACGGCAGCGTAGCCTCGAGGGAGCTCAGGAGCCTCCCTCAGCCCAGTTCAGCTTCGTCAGCGGTTTCATGCACACCCACAGATATTTGGTGGCGTGTTATTTCGTGAAATGACAGCGCTAATATTGAAACCAGCCAAATTAGTGGCTGTGTCCTCGCAAGATTGTTCACGGATTTCGTGGTGTCATTTCGCGAGAGATTATCTACGAATTTTGTGGACTTTATTTCGCGAGGTCACTAATAATATTTAATACTTCTAGATAATATTAGAAGTTTCATAGAGGCTAATTAAGAGGCTATTATCAATAATTGTGTATATTATTTCTCCAAAATAGAGAATTATTTAATATATTGCACTAGTGATCACAGTATAATATTTACTAATTGCCAACCCACAACAGGGTAGGATATGACTAGTTGAACTATTATCGTTCATCCTAGTCCCATTATTACCATAGTCAGTTGTACTATATTGATTAACCTAGCACCATTAATGAATGGTCCAGACCCTATTTTGGGTGTAATTTTTATCAACTCGAGTTGAGTTGTATATATAATAATTTACTTATGATCATTACACCTTTGAGTGATTAATTAGTGTCTCTACCATCCTAGGGTGATATAGAAGAGCTAACCTAAAGGTACTTCCAGTGACACTGGTTTATCACTCAAATCATTAGTGTGGATGATTGTATATATATATAATGTGTATTAATTTTAAGTGCTAACCTCTAGTAGAGGTAGGATTATTGCCTAGTGAGTGCAGAATTTACCCTAGGCTACCATTAGTGTTTGTTCAGTATTATGAGCAGCCCAAGTACAAGTCCCACAAGGTTTCACCAACTAGCCAGTATGGATAATGCAGGGAGAATGAAAAGAACCCTTGCAGGTCTTAAAGGCCACTTAACAAGACAGATCAAGAAATGTGAAGATTTGTCACAACAATCAACAGTTGATTATGCTGACCTGGAAAGCTATTATCAAGCAGCTGCAGGTAAATTTGAGCAAATCAAATGCCAAATGGCTGTCCTTGTGGGAACAGACTACTACCATCAATTCATCGGTAGCCCTACTAAATATCAGGGTATAACCATGTTAAACTCTGCAGGAGGTAAATTACTCTCAGGCCCAGTATCAAGCCTGAGGAGACCTATGCCTGCAGATAAACAATACCAATAGAAATCTAAATTTGTCAGCTGATTATATTTCTCCAGTAGCATTATACTAAGGAGATTACAGCTGACTATAGTAACAGAGGTTGATGTTAGTATCATCATTTAAAGCTGAAGTTGAGTTCATGAGGCCTCAGTGGCAAATCAGTGAACAGTAGCCTAAAACAGCTACAAGTCACTGCGACCAATGTCACTGAACCCACTGCAGTCTCAGAACCATACTTTACTTTAATGATGAGCTATTCAATCTTCTGAATCAATTAACTAAATTAAACCCCAATAAATCTGATGACTGATTTGATACATTTATTATTTAATCAAGATGTATTCCATGGGCCTCAGTGTTTATATATCAGTGACCAGTTACCTGAACAAACTTCAAGTTATATCTATGTCACTGATCTCACTGCAGTCCCTGAATCATACTTGACTGTAGTACTTGATCACATTCAGTCTTCTGGGTTAAATAATATGTATAAGGCTTGAATATTAGCCTTTCAAGAGTTGACAGGGAAATGAAATCGCATTAGACTTCTAACCCCTGCAACTCTAGTACGGGACATCCGTCCTGTACGAACAGACGCACAAATGTGTGATTAATCTAATAATTCGAAGGAGGAGTATCGGTGTTCGTCTGTTCTAAATAGGACTTCGACCCGTGAGCAGCCCCCTGGGGAATTATGTCGGAAAATCCGACACCATTTAATAATAATATCATACAGACAGATAAGAGCTGTGTTGTATAAACAAGTTACCCATAGAAAACGTAACTTGTAGTGGAATTACCGTCTAAAGAAAACGGGATATCATCACCACATACTATTATAATTCACCAGCTATTCTGCTGGGAATTGTTCTTAAATACATTAGTCTTTGGACTTTACCATCATAAAAACATCTTATATAAATTAACTTAATTATCAATATTAAAGTAGAGTAAATGTGACCCTTCTATCACTTTCTGACATCTGGACAAGTAGGCCAGGAGTGAGGGAGGAAGGAGGGAAGGCATTGTTGTGTCACCTCCGAGACGTGTGGAGCAAATTCGGCTCCTATCATTCTGGACAATGTCGGCCAGTAACGTCAATAGTATGGAGTGTTAAACAGTCATTGTTTATACGAGACCAGAGGCACACGGGAGCAAATACGGCTCCTGTTAATTTTACTTGGACGTAGTGTTATGGAAACCAAAGGTACCATCTCCAACACGATGTCTACAATTCAAGTTAAGTCTATCCGAAACCCGTTTATCATTCATTTATGGCCATTAATGTCAGGATATAGGGTGACCCGGTTAGATTACGTGGAAGCCTCAAACTAAAGGTAATTAAGCCAGGTCTTCAATGTTCCATGTACTGTATAGTGTTTTCTCTGATATACTTGTCATATATAGGATTCTGGCTTCACAGCTAGCGCACTTTTGACAGGTCAAGACGAGGATGGAAGATTTGTGCACCAGTTACTGGGTGATATGGAAGCTACCTCAAAGAGGATAATTTGGTGTCTACACCCTAGTTATACCTGGTGGACTAACCTGCTGTACTATAAGATAAGGAACCTCTTCAATGTATGTAGTTAATTCTGTAGTTTGATTGGCTGCATATATATTAATTTAATAAACCCCCCCTAATGTGTAGAGGATCGATTTGTGAGATTAAGAGATTATTGCAGAAATACAGTCCACTTATCATTATACAAATTGCTATCGAAGTATATAAATTAACGTAAATATAAATTCATATAAATTAAATAAATATAAATCTCACAGGTCGGTTCCCACAGGTTGAGCTAAAATCGAATTCACTCTGGCCTCCCTGACATAAAATGATTTATAATTCACAAACACACGTACACACAAATACACGCAGGAAAGGCTGCGTGAAATGCACCTCACGACACTAGACGACAGAATAGTAAAAGGAGACATGATCACTACCTACAAAATTCCCAGAGGAATTGACAGGGTAGATAAGGATAAACTTTTTAACACGGGTGGTACACGAACAAGGGGATACAGGTGGAGTACCCAAATGAACCACTGGGACGAAAGAAAGAGCTTTTTCAGTGTCAGAGTAGTTAACAGGTGGAACGCATTAATCAGTAATGTGGTGGAGGCTGACTCCATACACAGTTTCAAATGTAGATATCATAGAGCCCAGTAGGCTCAGGAACCTGTACACCAGTTCATTGACAGTTGAGAGGCGGGACCAAAGAGCCAGAGCTCAACCCCCGCAAGCACAAGTGAGTACAACTAGGTGAGTACACACACACACACACATTATATATATTATATATATATATATATATATATATATATATATATAAATATATATATATATATATATATATATATATATATATATATATATATATATATATAAATATATATATATATATATATATATATATATATATATATATATATATAGTGACATTCAATATGTACATAGTTCACACCAGGTAATCGTAGGGGTCAGTAGATGCTAAAGACTGTGTGAGAGGATGCGAGGAAGAGTGTTACTGCGTGTGTGTGTGTTAGAGAGCCAGACATAGTGTCCGTGTGTGTTAGAGAGCCAGACATAGTGTCCGTGTGTGTTAGAGAGCCAGACATAGTGTCCGTGTGTGTTAGAGAGCCAGACATAGTGTCCGTGTGTGTTAGAGAGCCAGACATAGTGTCCATGTGTGTTAGAGAGCCAGACATAGTGTCCGTGTGTGTGTTAGAGAGCCAGACATAGTGTCCGTGTGTGTGTTAGAGAGCCAGACATAGTGTCCGTGTGTGTGTTAGAGAGCCAGACATAGTGTCCGTGTGTGTGTTAGAGAGCCAGACATAGTGTCCGTGTGTGTGTTAGAGAGCCAGACATAGTGTCCGTGTGTGTTAGAGAGCCAGACATAGTGTCAGTGTGTGTGTTAGAGAGCCAGACATAGTGTCCGTGTGTGTTAGAGAGCCAGACATAGTGTCCGTGTGTGTTAGAGAGCCAGACATAGTGTCAGTGTGTGTTAGAGAGCCAGACATAGTGTCCGTGTGTGTTAGAGAGCCAGACATAGTGTCCGTGTGTGTTAGAGAGCCAGACATAGTGTCCGTGTGTATTAGAGAGCCAGACATAGTGTCCGTGTGTGTTAGAGAGCCAGACATAGTGTCCGTGTGTGTGTTAGAGAGCCAGACATAGTGTCCGTGTGTGTGTTAGAGAGCCAGACATAGTGTCCGTGTGTGTGTTAGAGAGCCAGACATAGTGTCCGTGTGTTTGTTAGAGAGCCAGACATAGTGTCCGTGTGTGTGTTAGAGAGCCAGACATAGAGTCCGTGTGTGTGTTAGAGAGCCAGACATAGTGTCAGTGTGTGTGTTAGAGAGCCAGACATAGTGTCCGTGTGTGTTAGAGAGCCAGACATAGTGTCCGTGTGTGTTAGAGAGCCAGACATAGTGTCAGTGTGTGTTAGAGAGCCAGACATAGTGTCCGTGTGTGTTAGAGAGCCAGACATAGTGTCCGTGTGTGTTAGAGAGCCAGACATAGTGTCCGTGTGTGTTAGAGAGCCAGACATAGTGTCCGTGTGTGTTAGAGAGCCAGACATAGTGTCAGTGTGTGTGTTAGAGAGCCAGACATAGTGTCAGTGTGTGTTAGAGAGCCAGACATAGTGTCCGTGTGTGTGTTAGAGAGCCAGACATAGTGTCCGTGTGTGTGTTAGAGAGCCAGACATAGTGTCAGTGTGTGTGTTAGAGAGCCAGACATAGTGTCCGTGTGTGTGTTAGAGAGCCAGACATAGTGTCCGTGTGTGTGTTAGAGAGCCAGACATAGTGTCAGTGTGTGTGTTAGAGAGCCAGACATAGTGTCAGTGTGTGTGTTAGAGAGCCAGACATAGTGTCAGTGTGTGTGTTAGAGAGCCAGACATAGTGTCCGTGTGTGTGTTAGAGAGCCAGACATAGTGTCAGTGTGTGTTAGAGAGCCAGACATAGTGTCCGTGTGTGTTAGAGAGCCAGACATAGTGTCAGTGTGTGTGTTAGAGAGCCAGACATAGTGTCAGTGTGTGTTAGAGAGCCAGACATAGTGTCAGTGTGTGTTAGAGAGCCAGACATAGTGTCAGTGTGTGTGTTAGAGAGCCAGACATAGTGTCCGTGTGTGTGTTAGAGAGCCAGACATAGTGTCCGTGTGTGTGTTAGAGAGCCAGACATAGTGTCCGTGTGTGTGTTAGAGAGCCAGACATAGTGTCCGTGTGTGTGTTAGAGAGCCAGACATAGTGTCAGTGTGTGTGTTAGAGAGCCAGACATAGTGTCCGTGTGTGTTAGAGAGCCAGACATAGTGTCCGTGTGTGTTAGAGAGCCAGACATAGTGTCCGTGTGTGTTAGAGAGCCAGACATAGTGTCCGTGTGTGTTAGAGAGCCAGACATAGTGTCCGTGTGTGTGTTAGAGAGCCAGACATAGTGTCCGTGTGTGTGTTAGAGAGCCAGACATAGTGTCCGTGTGTGTGTTAGAGAGCCAGACATAGTGTCCGTGTGTGTGTTAGAGAGCCAGACATAGTGTCCGTGTGTGTGTTAGAGAGCCAGACATAGTGTCCGTGTGTGTGTTAGAGAGCCAGACATAGTGTCAGTGTGTGTGTTAGAGAGCCAGACATAGTGTCCGTGTGTGTTAGAGAGCCAGACATAGTGTCCGTGTGTGTTAGAGAGCCAGACATAGTGTCAGTGTGTGTTAGAGAGCCAGACATAGTGTCCGTGTGTGTTAGAGAGCCAGACATACTGTCCGTGTGTGTTAGAGAGCCAGACATAGTGTCCGTGTGTGTTAGAGAGCCAGACATAGTGTCCGTGTGTGTTAGAGAGCCAGACATAGTGTCAGTGTGTGTGTTAGAGAGCCAGACATAGTGTCCGTGTGTGTTAGAGAGCCAGACATAGTGTCCGTGTGTGTGTTAGAGAGCCAGACATAGTGTCCGTGTGTGTGTTAGAGAGCCAGACATAGTGTCCGTGTGTGTGTTAGAGAGCCAGACATAGTGTCCGTGTGTGTGTTAGAGAGCCAGACATAGTGTCCGTGTGTGTGTTAGAGAGCCAGACATAGTAGTCCGTGTGTGTGTTAGAGAGCCAGACATAGTGTCAGTGTGTGTGTTAGAGAGCCAGACATAGTGTCCGTGTGTGTTAGAGAGCCAGACATAGTGTCCGTGTGTGTTAGAGAGCCAGACATAGTGTCAGTGTGTGTTAGAGAGCCAGACATAGTGTCCGTGTGTGTTAGAGAGCCAGACATAGTGTCCGTGTGTGTTAGAGAGCCAGACATAGTGTCCGTGTGTGTTAGAGAGCCAGACATAGTGTCCGTGTGTGTTAGAGAGCCAGACATAGTGTCAGTGTGTGTGTTAGAGAGCCAGACATAGTGTCCGTGTGTGTTAGAGAGCCAGACATAGTGTCCGTGTGTGTGTTAGAGAGCCAGACATAGTGTCCGTGTGTGTGTTAGAGAGCCAGACATAGTGTCCGTGTGTGTGTTAGAGAGCCAGACATAGTGTCCGTGTGTGTGTTAGAGAGCCAGACATAGTGTCCGTGTGTGTGTTAGAGAGCCAGACATAGTGTCCGTGTGTGTGTTAGAGAGCCAGACATAGTGTCAGTGTGTGTGTTAGAGAGCCAGACATAGTGTCAGTGTGTGTGTTAGAGAGCCAGACATAGTGTCCGTGTGTGTGTTAGAGAGCCAGACATAGTGTCAGTGTGTGTTAGAGAGCCAGACATAGTGTCCGTGTGTGTTAGAGAGCCAGACATAGTGTCAGTGTGTGTGTTAGAGAGCCAGACATAGTGTCAGTGTGTGTTAGAGAGCCAGACATAGTGTCAGTGTGTGTTGAGAGAGCCAGACATAGTGTCCAGTGTGTGTGTTAGAGAGCCAGACATAGTGTCCGTGTGTGTGTTAGAGAGCCAGACATAGTGTCCGTGTGTGTGTTAGAGAGCCAGACATAGTGTCCGTGTGTGTGTTAGAGAGCCAGACATAGTGTCCGTGTGTGTGTTAGAGAGCCAGACATAGTGTCAGTGTGTGTGTTAGAGAGCCAGACCATAGTGTCTGTGTGTGTTAGAGAGCCAGACATAGGGTCCGTGTGTGGTAGAGAGTCCAGACATAGTGTCCGTGTGTGTTAGAGAGGACCAGACATAAGTGTCCGTGTGTGTTGAGAGAGTCAGACATAGTGTCCGGTGTGTGTGTTAGAGAGCCAGACATAGTTGTCACGATGTGTGTGTTAGAGAGCCAGAAATAGTGTCGGCGTGTGTGTGTTAGAGAGCCAGAACATAAGGTGGTCCGTGTGTGTGTTAGAGAGCCAGACATAGTTGGTCCGTGGGTGTGTTAGAGAGCGCAGACATAGTGTCCGTGTTGTGTTAGAGAGCCAGACATAGTGTCCAGGGTGTGTGTTAGAGAGCCAGACATAGTGTCAGTGTGTGTTAGAGAGCCAGACATAAGTGTCCGTGTGGTGTTAGAGAGCCAGTACATAGTGTCAGTGGGTGTTTAGAGAGCCAGACATAGTGTCAGTGTGTGTTAGAGAGCCAGACATAGTGTTCCGTGTGTGTTAGAGAGCCAGACATAGCTGTCCCGTGTGGTGTAGAGAGCCAGACATAGTGGTCCGTGTGTGTTAGAGAAGCCAGACATAGTGTCAGGGTGTGTGTAGAGAGCAGACATAGTGTCGAGTGTGTGTGTTAGAGAGCCAGACATAGTGTCCGTGTGTGTTAGAGAGCCAGACATAGTGTCAGTGTGTGTGTTAGAGAGCCAGACATAGTGTCCGTGTGTGTGTTAGAGAGCCAGACATAGTGTCCGTGTGTGTGTAGAGAGCCAGACATAGTGTCCGTGTGTGTGTTAGAGAGCCAGACATAGTGTCCGTGTGTGTGTTAGAGAGCCAGACATAGTGTCAGTGTGTGTGTTAGAGAGCCAGACATAGTGTCCGTGTGTGTTAGAGAGCCAGACATAGTGTCCGTGTGTGTTATGAGCCAGACATAGTGTCCGTGTGTGTTAGAGAGGCCAGACATAGTGTCCGTGTGTGTTAGAGAGCCAGACATAGTGTCCAGTGTGTGTTAGAGAGCCAGACATAGTGTCCGTGGTGTGTTAGAGAGCCAGACATAGTGTCCGTGTGTGTTAGAGAGCCAGACAGTAGTGTCCGTGTGTGTTAGAGAGCCAGACATAGTGTCAGTGTGTGTGTTAGAGAGCCAGACATAGTGTCCGTGTGTGTGTTAGAGAGCCAGACATAGTGTCCGTGTGTGTGTTAGAGAGCCAGACATAGTGTCAGTGTGTGTGTTAGAGAGCCAGACATAGTGTCAGTGTGTGTGTTAGAGAGCCAGACATAGTGTCAGTGTGTGTTAGAGAGCCAGACATAGTGTCCGTGTGTGTTAGAGAGCCAGACATAGTGTCAGTGTGTGTTAGAGAGCCAGACATAGTGTCCGTGTGTGTTAGAGAGCCAGACATAGCTGTCCGTGTGTGTGTTAGAGAGCCAGACATAGTGTCCGTGTGTGTTAGAGAGCCAGACATAGTGTCCGTGTGTGTTAGAGAGCCAGACATAGTGTCAGTGTGTGTGTTAGAGAGCCAGACATAGTGTCCGTGTGTGTTAGAGAGCCAGACATAGTGTCCGTGTGTGTGTTAGAGAGCCAGACATAGTGTCCGTGTGTGTGTTAGAGAGCCAGACATAGTGTCCGTGTGTGTGTTAGAGAGCCAGACATAGTGTCCGTGTGTGTGTTAGAGAGCCAGACATAGTGTCCGTGTGTGTGTTAGAGAGCCAGACATAGTAGTCCGTGTGTGTGTTAGAGAGCCAGACATAGTGTCAGTGTGTGTGTTAGAGAGCCAGACATAGTGTCCGTGTGTGTTTAGAGAGCCAGACATAGTGTCCGTGTGTGTGTTAGAGAGCCAGACATAGTGTCAGTGTGTGTTAGAGAGCCAGACATAGTGTCCGTGTGTGTTAGAGAGCCAGACATAGTGTCAGTGTGTGTTAGAGAGCCAGACATAGTGTCCGTGTGTGTTAGAGAGCCAGACATAGTGTCAGTGTGTGTTAGAGAGCCAGACATAGTGTCAGTGTGTGTGTTAGAGAGCCAGACATAGTGTCCGTGTGTGTGTTAGAGAGCCAGACATAGTGTCCGTGTGTGTGTTAGAGAGCCAGACATAGTGTCCGTGTGTGTGTTAGAGAGCCAGACATAGTGTCAGTGTGTGTGTTAGAGAGCCAGACATAGTGTCCGTGTGTGTGTTAGAGAGCCAGACATAGTGTCCGTGTGTGTTAGAGAGCCAGACATAGTGTCAGTGTGTGTGTTAGAGAGCCAGACATAGTGTCAGTGTGTGTGTTAGAGAGCCAGACATAGTGTCAGTGTGTGTGTTAGAGAGCCAGACATAGTGTCCGTGTGTGTGTTAGAGAGCCAGACATAGTGTCAGTGTGTGTGTTAGAGAGCCAGACATAGTGTCCGTGTGGTGTTAGAGAGCCAGACATAGTGTCAGTGTGTGTGTTAGAGAGGCCAGACATAGTGTCAGTGTGTGTTAGAGAGCCAGACATAGTGTCAGTGTGGTGTTAGAGAGCCAGACATAGTGTCAGTGTGTGTGTTAGAGAGCCAGACATAGTGTCCGTGTGTGTGTTAGAGAGCCAGACATAGTGTCCGTGTGTGTGTTAGAGAGCCAGACATAGTGTCCGTGTGTGTGTTAGAGAGCCAGACATAGTGTCCGTGTGTGTGTTAGAGAGCCAGACATAGTGTCAGTGTGTGTGTTAGAGAGCCAGACATAGTGTCCGTGTGTGTTAGAGAGCCAGACATAGTGTCCGTGTGTGTTAGAGAGCCAGACATAGTGTCCGTGTGTGTTAGAGAGCCAGACATAGTGTCCGTGTGTGTTAGAGAGCCAGACATAGTGTCCGTGTGTGTGTTAGAGAGCCAGACATAGTGTCCGTGTGTGTGTTAGAGAGCCAGACATAGTGTCCGTGTGTTGTTAGAGAGCCAGACATAGTGTCCGTGTGTGTGTTAGAGAGCCAGACATAGTGTCCGTGTGTGTGTTAGAGAGCCAGACATAGTGTCCGTGTGTGTGTTAGAGAGCCAGACATAGTGTCAGTGTGTGTGTTAGAGAGCCAGACATAGTGTCCGTGTGTGTTAGAGAGCCAGACATAGTGTCCGTGTGTGTTAGAGAGCCAGACATAGTGTCAGTGTGTGTTAGAGAGCCAGACATAGTGTCCGTGTGTGTTAGAGAGCCAGACATAGTGTCCGTGTGTGTTAGAGAGCCAGACATAGTGTCCGTGTGTGTTAGAGAGCCAGACATAGTGTCCGTGTGTGTTAGAGAGCCAGACATAGTGTCAGTGTGTGTGTTATAGAGCCAGACATAGTGTCAGTGTGTGTGTTAGAGAGCCAGACATAGTGTCCGTGTGTGTGTTAGGAAGCCAGACATAGTGTCAGTGTGTGTTAGAGAGCCAGACATAGTGTCCGTGTGTGTTAGAGAGCCAGACATAGTGTCAGTGTGTGTGTTAGAGAGCCACACATAGTGTCAGTGTGTGTTAGAGAGCCAGACATAGTGTCAGTGTGTGTTAGAGAGCCAGACATAGTGTCAGTGTGTGTGTTAGAGAGCCAGACATAGTGTCAGTGTGTGTGTTAGAGAGCCAGACATAGTGTCCGTGTGTGTGTTAGAGAGCCAGACATAGTGTCCGTGTGTGTTAGAGAGCCAGACATAGTGTCAGTGTGTGTGTTAGAGAGCCAGACATAGTGTCCGTGTGTGTGTTAGAGAGCCAGACATAGTGTCAGTGTGTGTTAGAGAGCCAGACATAGTGTCAGTGTGTGTTAGAGAGCCAGACATAGTGTCCGTGTGTGTTAGAGAGCCAGACATAGTGTCCGTGTGTGTTAGAGAGCCAGACATAGTGTCCGTGTGTGTTAGAGAGCCAGACATAGTGTCCGTGTGTGTTAGAGAGCCAGACATAGTGTCCGTGTGTGTTAGAGAGCCAGACATAGTGACCGTGTGTGTGTTAGAGAGCCAGACATAGTGTCCGTGTGTGTTAGAGAGCCAGACATAGTGTCCGTGTGTGTTAGAGAGCCAGACATAGTGTCAGTGTGTGTGTTAGAGAGCCAGACATAGTGTCCGTGTGTGTGTTAGAGAGCCAGACATAGTGTCCGTGTGTGTTAGAGAGCCAGACATAGTGTCCGTGTGTGTACTAGAGAGCCAGACATAGTGTCAGTGTGTGTTAGAGAGCCAGACATAGTGACCGTGTGTGTTAGAGAGCCAGACATAGTGTCAGTGTGTGTTAGAGAGCCAGACATAGTGTCCGTGTGTGTTAGAGAGCCAGACATAGTGTCCGTGTGTGTGTTAGAGAGCCAGACATAGTGGCAGTGTGTGTTAGAGAGCCAGACATAGTGTCAGTGTGTGTTAGAGAGCCAGACATAGTGTCCGTGTGTGTTAGAGAGCCAGACATAGTGTCCGTGTGTGTTAGAGAGCCAGACATAGTGTCAGTGTGTGTTAGAGAGCCAGACATAGTGTCAGTGTGTGTTAGAGAGCCAGACATAGTGTCCGTGTGTGTTAGAGAGCCAGACATAGTGTCAGTGTGTGTGTTAGAGAGCCAGACATAGTGTCAGTGTGTGTTAGAGAGCCAGACATAGTGTCAGTGTGTGTTAGAGAGCCAGACATAGTGTCCGTGTGTGTTAGAGAGCCAGACATAGTGTCAGTGTGTGTGTTAGAGAGCCAGACATAGTGTCAGTGTGTGTTAGAGAGCCAGACATAGTGTCCGTGTGTGTTAGAGAGCCAGACATAGTGTCCGTGTGTAACTTGTCATCCACACTTCCGTGTAAACAAATATTCACTCGGGTGTATACATATGTATAAAATAAAATTCCAATTTGGCAGCAGGATGCTGCTTCTGGAAACTTTTCTTTTTAAGCCTACTCATAGCCCAGTCGACAGACCTTCGGCCTCACACACATGGGGTCCAGGGTTCGAGACCCATACAACCCAGGTGAATGCAACTGTGTGAATAAGAGGGCTTTCACGCGCGAGTGAAAAATAGTACATGAGATAGACGCCAAGGAGAGTGAAAGGAGGAGAGGGAGAGAGTGAAGAAACATTAAGCGGAGACAGAAAAAAGGGTAAAGAGAAAGAGTGAAGAAGAGAGAGAGGGAGGATGGGGAAGAAAGAGAGAGAATGAGAGAGAGAGGGGAGAGAAGAAAGATGACGGGGTGTGTGCAAACAGCAGTGATAACAGTGATTTCAAACCAATGGGGATGGTAGAGGGAAGTGAGTGGATATGGAAGAGAGAGATGGGATGGTACAGGAATAGAAAGGTTAGGTTAGGTCAGGTTAGGTTAGGTTAGGTTAGGTTAGGTTAGGTTAGGTTAGGTTAGGGTACATCTCTTGGTACATCTGTTACCTGTCGCCTGTCCTCATACAAAGCCTTTGCTGCTGGGACAGGGATGGGAGGTGAAAGGAGAGGCAGTGGAAAGGAAGTATGGGAGACAGGAAGAGGCTAGGAAGAAGGAGGGACATAGTGAGGAAAGCAGAGAGGGAGAGAGGGGCTGTGTGTATAAGAGGTTAGAGGAAGGTTAAAGTACAAGGGAAAGAGACAGAGAGAGAGAGAGAGAGAGAGAGAGAGAGAGAGAGAGAGAGAGAGAGAGAGAGAGAGAGAGAGAGAGAGAGAGAGAGAGAGATTAGAATAGATGGTGAAGGAAGAGGAAGAGAAACTATTACATCGCTACAAACATTTAAATCAAACTATAACTGCTAACTCAAACCGTTACGACCGTTATAACGGTCGCTACAGGCCGTTACGACCGTTATAACTGTCGCTACAGACCGTTACGACCGTTATAACGGTCGCTACAGGCCGTTACGACCGTTATAACGGTCGCTACAGGCCGTTACGACCGTTATAACTGTCGCTACAGACCGTTACGACCGTTATAACGGTCGCTACAGGCCGTTACGACCGTTATAACGGTCGCTACAGGCCGTTACGACCGTTATAACTGTCGCTACAGACCGTTACGACCGTTATAACGGTCGCTACAGGCCGTTACGACCGTTATAACGGTCGCTACAGACCGTTACGACCGTTATAACGGTCGCTACAGACCGTTACGACCGTTATAACGGTCGCTACAGACCGTTACGACCGTTATAACGGTCGCTACAGACCGTTACGACCGTTATAACGGTCGCTACAGACCGTTACGACCGTTATAACGGTCGCTACAGACCGTTACGACCGTTATAACGGTCGCTACAGACCGTTACGACCGTTATAACGGTCGCTACAGACCGTTACGACCGTTATAACGGTCGCTACAGACCGTTACGACCGTTATAACGGTCGCTACAGACCGTTACGACCGTTATAACGGTCGCTACAGGCCGTTACGACCGTTATAACTGTCGCTACAGACCGTTACGACCGTTATAACTGTCGCTACAGGCCGTTACGACCGTTATAACGGTCGCTACAGGCCGTTACGACCGTTATAACGGTCGCTACAGACCGTTACGACCGTTATAACGGTCGCTACAGACCGTTACGACCGTTATAACGGTCGCTACAGACCGTTACGACCGTTATAACGGTCGCTACAGACCGTTACGACCGTTATAACGGTCGCTACAGACCGTTACGACCGTTATAACGGTCGCTACAGACCGTTACGACCGTTATAACGGTCGCTACAGACCGTTACGACCGTTATAACGGTCGCTACAGACCGTTACGACCGTTATAACTGTCGCTACAGACCGTTACGACCGTTATAACGGTCGCTACAGACCGTTACGACCGTTATAACGGTCACTACAGACCGTTACGACCGTTATAACGGTCGCTACAGACCGTTACGACCGTTATAACGGTCGCTACAGACCGTTACGACCGTTATAACGGTCGCTACAGACCGTTACGACCGTTATAACGGTCACTACAGACCGTTACGACCGTTATAACGGTCCCTGCCTTGAACTTTTAAACATTTTTTCCCCGCTGACGTTCACCGATGGATTTCTTCTTTTCGATGCAATTTCGCGGAAATTTTCCAAACAAGATGAAGTCGACTGATTTAAATTTTGTACATTTGGGAGCAGAGGTATATTTTGAAAGTTTGATATTTCATAAAGTTTTGAGAGTTTGTATGCTTTGAAAACTTAGCTGTGTTGTGCATGAGTATGACTTTGGAGTTTTACTTTTGTGTATTATGATAATATACATGTGTATGATTTAATTGTACCTGCGTGTATGATTCAGGTACACATGTGTATTATGTATATATACATGTTTGAGAGGATTGAGAGATTGCGTGTGTGACATTTTGCATGTATGTCTTTCTATGTATGTCTAGGGAGCCGGTCGGCCGAGCGGACAGCACGCTGGACTGTGATCCTGTGGTCCCGTGTTCGATCCTGGGCGCCGGCGAGAAACAATGGGCAGAGTTTCTTTCACCCTATGCCCCCGTTACCTAGCAGTAAAATAGGTACCTGGGTGTTAGTCAGCTGTCACGGGCTGCTTCTTGGGGGTGGAGGGCTGGTCGAGGACCGGGCCGCGGGGACACTAAAAAGCCCCGAAATCATCTCAAGATAACCTGCCTGCTAATTTCTCTTACACACACACACACACACACACACACACACACACACACACACACACACACACACACACACACACACGCAGAGCATGTGGTGGCTGAGTTGGTTACGGCGTATACTTCGTGTATCCAGTGTGCAGGTTCGAATCCTCATTGTGGCTTCTACTGATTTTCCCATTAGTATTATTATTACATACATGTTTGTGACTCATTGTAATCTCTATCGTTCAATTGCTTCTTGTTCTGAACACTGTTCCTCTGTCCATCTAGTCAATTTTATTTAGTATTTTGTGTGTCATTATCATGTCTCCTCACTTCCTCCAGGGTGATGTGATCCACTTGTCTCGGTCTTTCCTCGTAGTTAAGCCATATACAAGTCTGGAATCAATGCTTTTGCAAACCATCTTCGGGGTTTCTCTTTCTTTGCTGTGTGACCGTTCAGGTTGCTGTTCCACACGGGGGCTGCATATTCTAGCGCTGGTCTGACGTTGGTTGTTTACACATGTCCTAATTTTTTTGTCATTCGTCATTTAATTGCCAACATTTATACTACAACTATTGTAGTTATTACCAGCGCAACCCTTTCTTCCCCCTCCTCCTCCTCCTCCTCCCTATCACCATCATCACCATCTTCATCTTCCCTTCTTCCTCTCTTCCTTTTGTCATCATTAATATTCACAGGTCACACAGTCTTAAATGATATACGGGGCAGGAGGAGGATAACACACACGGCCCATAAGGCCGACGCCACATGCTCCAAGATCAGTAAAGTGAGCCATAATACTAGATGGTGTGTGGCCCAAGTGGCGTCACACGAGGGAGGTGGGGAGGGCGTGCTCTGTCTGTCTCTCTCGCTCTCTCTCTCTCTCTCTCTCTCTCTCTCTCTCTCTCTCTCTCTCTCTCTCTCTCTCTCTCTCTCTCTCTCTCTCTCTCTCTCTCCACACACAAACATATCACAGACTGCAGCCTGTAGTAGTTATCTAACTCTCGGGTACCTATTTACTGCTAGGTGAACAGAGTACTAGGTAAAAAAAACTCTGCCCATGTTCTTCTGCTTCAGCCGGGAATCGACCCCGGTCCCTTAGGACTACGACCTCCGAACACTGTCCTTTTATGTGTATTCACATAATTGTGCTTACGGGGGTTCAGCTGAAGCTTCAGTTGAGAGGTCCGCGCTCTCATCTGTCAATCAACTGGTGTACAGATTCCTGAGCCTACTGGGCTCTATCATATCTACATTTAAAACTGTGTATGGAGTCTGCCTCCACCACATCACTTCCTAATGCATTCCATCCGTTAACTACTCTGACACTGAAAAAGTTCCTTCTAACGTCTCTGTGGCTCATGTGGGTACTCAGCTTCCACCTGTGTCCCCTTGTTCGCGTCCCACCAGTGTTGAATAGTTTATCCTTGTTTACCCGGTCGATTCCTCTGAGGATTTTGTAGGTTGTGATCATGTCTCCCCTTACTCTTCTGTCTTCCAGTGTCGTAAGGTGCATTTCCCGCAGCCTTTCCTCGTATGTCATGCCTCTTAGTTCTGGGACTAGTCTAGTGGCATACCTTTGGACTTTTTCCAGCTTCGTCTTGTGCTTGACAAGGTACGGGCTCCATGCTGGGGCCGCATACTCCAGGATTGGTCTTACATATGTGGTGTACAAGATTCTGAATGATTCCTTACACAGGTTCCTGAACGCTGTTCTGATGTTAGCCAGCCTCGCATATGCCGCAGACGTTATTCTTTTTATGTGGGCTTCAGGAGACAGGTTTGGTGTGATATCAACTCCTAGATCTTTCTCTCTGTTCGTTTCATTAAGTACTTCATCTCCTATTCTGTATCCTGTGTTTGGCCTCCTATTTCCACCACCTAGTTTCATTACTTTGCATTTACTCGGGTTGAACTTCAACAGCCATTTGTTGGACCATTCACTCAGTCTGTCTAGGTCATCTTGTAGCCTCCTACTATCGTCCTCAGTTTCAATCCTCCTCATAATTTTTGCATCATCGGCAAACATTGAGAGAAACGATTCTATACCCTCTGGAAGATCATTTACATATATCAGAAACAGTATAGGTCCAAGGACTGACCCCTGCGGTACTCCACTCGTAACGTCTCGCCAATCTGAGACCTCACCCCTCACACTGACTCGTTGTCTCCTGTTACTTAGGTACTCCTGTATCCAACGGATTACCTTCCCTTTCACTCCAGCCTGCATCTCAAGTTTTTTCACTAGCCTCTTGTGTGGCACTGTGTCAAAGGCTTTCTGACAATCCAAAAATATGCAGTCTGCCCACCCTTCTCTTTCTTGCCTTATTTTTGTTGCCTGGTCGTAGAATTCAAGTAACCCTGTGAGGCAGGACCTGCCATCCCTGAATCCATGTTGATGCTGTGTTACAAAGTTCTTTCGCTCCAGGTGCTCCACTAGCTTTCTTCGCACAATCTTCTCCATCATCTTGCATGGTATGTAGGTTAGGGACACTGGTCTGTAATTCAGTGCCTCCTGTCTATCCCCTTTCTTGTATATCGGGACTACGTTAGCTGCTTTCCAAATTTCTGGCAGTTCCCCTGTTGCCAGTGATTTGTTATACACCATGGAGAGCGGGAGGCACAGTTCTTCTGCTCCTTCCTTTAGTATCCAAGTAGTAGCCTTTGTCACATCCAATTCTAGTAAACACTTCCTTACTTCCCCGCTGGTAATCTCAAACTCTTCCAGTGGTTCCTGGTTAGCTATTCCCTCTCTTATCTCTGGGATTTCTCCTTGCTCTAAGGTGAAGACCTCTTGGAATTTCTTATTCAGTTCCTCATACACTTCCTTGTCGTTTGTAGTGAATCCTTCTGCCCCTATCCTTAATTTCATAACCTGTTCCTTTACTGTTGTTTTTCTCCTGATGTGGCTATGCAGCAATTTAGGCTGAGTCTTTGCCTTGCTTGCGATGTCATTTTCGTATTGTCTTTCTGCCTCTCTTCTCATCCTAACATATTCATTCCTGGCATTCTGGTATCTTTCTCTGCTCTCCAGTGTCCTATTATTCCTATAGTTTCTCCATGCCCTTTTACTTTGCTGCTTAGCTAGCCTACATCTCTGATTAAACCATGGGTTTCTCATCTTCATTTCACTGTTTTCCTTTTGGACTGGAACAAACTTGTTTGCTGCGTCCTTGCATTTTTGCGTGATGTATTCCATCATATCTTGGGCCGTCTTTTCCCTGAGCTCTGCTTCCCATGCTATATCTACTAGGCATTTTCTTATCTCCTCATAGTTTCCCTTTCGGTATGCTAACCTTTTGGTTTCGGTATCCCTCCTCGAGTTCAATAACCCTTCTTCAATCAGGTACTCAAACACCAATACACTGTGGTCGCTCATTCCTACTGGGTCCTCAAAACTGATTTCTCTTATGTCAGAGTCGTTCAGGGTGAAAACCAGGTCGAGTCTCGCTGGTTCGTCATTTATGTGTGTGTGTGTGTGTGTGTGTGTGTGTGTGTGTGTGTGTGCGTGTGTGTGTGTGTGTGTGTGTGTGTGTGTGTGTGTGTGTGTGTGTGTGTGTGTGTGTGTGTGTGTGTGTGTGTGTGTGTGTGTGTGTGTGATATACAATAGATATGATAGAGAAAATTGGTGGAGAGTCAGTACATTAAACAACCGGCGTTTGGTAAGACGGAGTCCAAGAGCTAACAACTCGATTCTTGAAGCACATATAGGTGAATATACACCACACTGTTGAATTTGGGCAGTGGATGGATGGGTGACCGCGCGCACAGCCTCGCCTTTGACGTGTTCGTTCTGGACAGAAGTGTTCGTATTTTCGGTGTGTAAACACACACACACGGATTTAACTGTTAAAAATATCTCAGAATAAACATATAAAAATGGAAGCGAATGAACACATACAAAATAAAAAACAAAAAACAAATAAAAACACCCACTCGACCTTTCTGCAGCAAGAAAACCTTTTTTTTAATGTATTGCAAATTCATGTTTTTTCTTTTTTTATTTAAAATTTTTGAATAAACAATTTTTTTTCAGGATAACATTTAATAAAAATTTATGAGACCCACATTATTTAATTAATAAGGAGATTGTTATATGATATGCAAAATTTTATTGAATTTTGTGAGCTTTAACAAAATATGCAAATTATTTGCTGGGCAAATTTTGATTAACAAATTCTGTGACATGGTAATGAGGCCGTGTGTAAGGCGTGACCGAGTCGTCCTTCTAACCTGAAGATTAGGTCTACAGGCGAGGGATAAGGCTTAGTGGGCCAACAGCACAACTATATTTAGGTTAGAACACTCTTAGTCTGTCGGCTATCCATTGGACAGAAGATGGTGAAGATGATGGTGATAATGGTGTTCCCCCGTGAGGCCACATTACGGAGCACCAATCTTAAGATTTAACACCTTATACGAAGCACAGAACACCAGTGAGATATTTAAGGAAATAATGGCATGGAAAAAAATTATTTCCTTAAATATCTCACTAATGTGCTTCGTATAAGGTGTTAAGTCTTGAGATTGGGGCTCTCTAATGTGGCCTCACGAGGGAACACCATCATCTTCACCATCTTTTGACCAATGGATAGGCGACAGACTAAGAGTGTTCCAACCTAAATATGGCACGAAGAGAAAGTTTGAAGACTGACCTTGGGGTCCGTTTTCGGTGACCTCGCCGTACATGGTGGTGGTGGGGAAGGTGGGGGCGTTGTCGTTGATGTCCTTCACCACCACCATCACCACCGTCTCCACCACGTGCACTCCCCCGGCTTCTCCACCACCATCTTCCGCCACCCTCTCACCAGCGTTGTGTTTGGGGAGGAAAATGTCGTCACACTTCGTGCCGGAGGGGTCGTTTGGGTCATGGAAAGGGTCGTCAGAGGTCGTGGCGTCGTGCATCTCAGACGCTCCATGATCCGATAT
>NC_091192.1:26683356-26695856 GCF_040958095.1 Procambarus clarkii
AAAGAATAATTAGGCTAAGACTTGTTGAGCACCTGGAGAGCATTGGGTTTGTAAACAAGCACCAACATGGGTTCTGGACAGGGAAATCATGCCTAACAAACCTTTTAGAATTCTATGATAAAGTAACAAGGATAAGGCAGGACAGAGAAGGCTGGGCAGACTGCATATTTCTTGACTGCCAAAAGGCCTTTGATACGGTACCGCACATGAGACTGCTATACAAACTTGAGAGGCAGGCAGGAGTAAGCGGAAAGGCCCTAGTATGGGTGAAGAACTACCTAACAGGAAGGAGCCAGAGGGTAATGGTGAGGGGCGAAAAGTCGGACTGGCGAACAGTAACAAGTGGAGTACCTCAAGGATCGGTGCTGGGACCAATCCTCTTTCTAATTTACGTAAATGATATGTTTACAGGAGTGGAATCATACATGTCAATGTTTGCAGATGACGCAAAATTAATGAGAAGAGTTGTGACAGACGAGGATTGTAGGATCCTCCAAGAGGACTTACACAGGCTGCAGAGATGGTCAGAGAAATGGCTACTGGAGTTTAACACCAGTAAATGTAAAGTTATGGAAATGGGATCAGGTGACAGGAGACCAAAGGGACAGTACACAATGAAGGGGAACAGCCTACCTGTAACGATTCGAGAAAGAGACCTGGGAGTGGATGTGACACCCAATCTAACTCCTGAGGCACATATAAATAGGATAACGACAGCAGCGTACTCTACACTGGCGAAAATTAGAACTTCATTCAGAAACCTAAATGAGGAAGCTTTTAGGGCGCTTTACACTGCCTACGTGAGACCCGTCTTAGAGTATGCCGCGCCATCATGGAGCCCCCACCTGAAGAAACACATAAAGAAACTGGAGAAGGTTCAGAGGTTTGCGACGAGGCTTGTCCCAGAGCTACGAGGGATGGGATATGAAGAGCGGCTGAAGGAACTGAACCTTACGACACTAGAGAAAAGAAGGGAGAGAGGAGATATGATAGGGACATATAAAATACTCAGGGGAATTGACAAAGTGGAAATAGATCAAATGTTCACACGTAATAATAACAGAACGAGGGGACATGGGTGGAAACTGGAAACTCAGATGAGTCACAGAGATGTTAGGAAGTTTTCTTTTAGCGTGAGAGTAGTAGAAAAATGGAATGCACTTGGGGAACAGGTTGTGGAAGCAAATACTATTCATACTTTTAAAACTAGGTATGATAGGGAAATGGGACAGGAGTCATTGCTGTAAACAACCGATAGCTAGAAAGGCGGGATCCAAGAGTCAATGCTCGATCCTGCAAGCACATATAGGTGAGTACATATAGGTGAGTACACACACACACACAGGAAGCAGCACGTAGCAGCTGTCTAACTCCCAGGTACCTATTTACTGCTAGGTGAATAGGTGCATCAGGGAGAAAGAAACTCTGCCCATTTGTTTTTGCCTGTGCCGGGGATCGAACCCGGGCCCTTAAGACTATGACCCCAGGGCGTTATCCACTTAGCCGCGAGGCCCATGTGTGTGTGTGTGTGTGTGTGTGTGTGTGTGTGTGTGTGTGTGTGTGTGTGTGTGTGTGTGTGTGTGTGTGTGTGTGTGTGTGTGTGTGTATCTGGTGAGTGTGTGTGTGTGTGTATCTGGTGTGTGTGTGTGTGTGTGTGTATCTGGTGTGTGTGTGTGTGTGTATCTGGTGTGTGTGTGTGTGTGTGTATCTGGTGTGTGTGTGTGTGTGTATGTAGTGTAGGCAACCTTGAGGTTACCTTGAGGTGCTTCCGGGGCTTAGCGTCCCCGCGGCCCGGTCGTCGACCAGGCAAGGGCGAATTTCTAGCCCCTGGGCGTCTAAATACAGTTTCCCCGGCCATAAGTCCTGTATTTCCCCCACCACTGTATGGGCCCGTCCAAGGTTCGGCCCCCTAGCCTCCCTAGACCACATCCCCAAGGTTCGTCCCACTAGCCTCCCTAGACCACATCCCCAAGGTTCGGCCCCCTAGCCTCCCTAGACCACATCCCCAAGGTTCGGCCCCCTAGCCTGCCTAGACCACATCCCCAAGGTTCGGCCCCCTAGCCTCCCTAGACCACATCCCCAAGGTTCGGCCCCCTAGCCTGCCTAGACCACATCCCCAAGGCTCGTCCCACTAGCCTCCCTAGACCACATCCCCAAGGCTCGTCCCACTAGCTTCCCTAGACCACATCCCCAAGGTTCGTCCCACTAGCCTCCCTAGACCACATCCCCAAGGCTCGTCCCCCTAGCCTCCCTAGACTACATCCCCAAGGCTCGTCCCACTAGCCTCCCTAGACCACATCCCCAAGGTTCGGCCCCCTAGCCATTATAGGTTGTGTCTATCCTGTCTAGGTTCTCCCCTAAATTTCACTGACCTTTCCTAGGTTCCGGACTATTCCTCCCCATTTTAAATAGAACCTAATAGACGAAATGGTCCCTATTTATCTAATATCCATCCATTTAAGAAATAATTTTCTGTTTAAATAAGAGTCCAATTAGCATATTCTCCCCTATTTAAATCTTTCTCAATTTAAAATTCCACCAAATAACATATTCTTAGATCAAGCTCAGTTTCTGTTCTGAATGGCAGTTCCCTGTCCCAGTTCCCTGTCCCAGTTCCCTGTCCCAGTTCCCTGTCCCAGTTCCCTGTCCCAGTTCCCTGTCCCAGTAACTTACCTTGAGCTGGTAGAGCTGACCAGTTCTGGGGTTGATGCCGAAGAAAGCATCGCCAGGCGGTAGTCCGTCCACGCCATCTCCCGCCAGCCGGTACGTCAGCCTCCCAGCATCCCGGCGGTCCTCATCTCTCGCCTCCATCTGCGTCATCCACGTGACGGGGCGGGGGGGGGGGAGAAAGGTGAGAGAGAGAGGTGAGAAATTTACGTGGACTCCTCAGCCACACATACACTACATCATCATGGCTCATCATGTCCTCATACAGCCAGTCATCATTGTATGTTTGTATGAAACATACATCATTGTATGTTTGTGATTTGGTAGTTTTGTCCTCAGAGTTGCATGTGCACATTATTCTGACATTCTCCGGTGTCAGACATAGAGATAGATATCTAGACCAGACCACACACTAGAAGGTGAAGGGACGGCGACGACGTTTCGGTCCGTCCTGGACCATTCCCAAGTCGATTGTGACTTGAGAATGGAGCACAATCGACTTGAGAATGGTCCAGGACGGAGCGAAACGTCGTCGTCGTCCCTTCACCTTCTAGTGTGTGTGGTCTGGTCAACATACTTTAGCCACGTTATTGTGACTCGTCGTCTGCACAGACATCTAAGAGACCAGACATGTACTTCTAAACTACCTTGTGAGGCTTTTACCACGGTGAGGTGAGGCACATCCTCACCTCCCGAGACTGGAGGTGGTAGTGAAACTGTTCTTCAGTAGCCCCTGAAGGATACGTGTAAACAGGAGTCATGGTGAGAACCGGCCAACGTAAACAGGGACACTCCGAGGCACTCCGAGGCACTACCCTGATCCTGTTATTGCAACCCGTTCTCGCACTTTCTTATAGTCAATATTGACTTATTAAATAAGTGCATATGTGACATACTAATTTATTGTGAATATTTTAGTTTACCTTGAAAAGCTTCATAGAAAAAACCGACCTTACCTAACCTTCTTAGTATGTTAAGATAAGCATCTTATTGTTTCTTAATTACAATTATTACTTAACCTATTATAGGTATAGGTTAAGTAATAATTGTAATTACGAAGCAATAAGATGCTTATCTTAACATACTAAGAAGGTTAGGTAAGGTCGGTGTTTTCTATGAAGCTTTTCAAGGTAAACTAAAATATTCACAATAAATTAGTATGTCACATATGCACTATTTAATAAGTCAATATTGACTATAAGAAAGTGCGAGAACGGGTTGCCTGGAGGAGTGGCCGTCACCGCCTCACCGAGACACAGAAGCTGTACACAGCACGTGGCCTCAGATGGGCTGCTAACACCCAGCCATTCCATATATTAATGATTTTGAAAAACTTTTCATCCCGCTCAGAATCTTGTATGTTGCGATTATGTCCCCTCTTGCGTCAATCACCTGTTCATCAAACTTCTTACTCGGCTTAAGCCTATACCTTCAGGGGGCTTGTTACAAGTCTGTATTGTTTGTAATATTGAATGTATTTAGTGTTTATTGCACAGTGGGTCCATCTGTTGCTATAGCAAGCTCTTCCATCCCGAGTTAGTGCTCCATTGATTATATCTTTCAGTGAACTTCGTCTGGGTCTTGTCAATACCTTGGTCGACATTCAACAAGGGCTTTTATCCGAGAGTCCGTCGCTAAAGAAACCTTTCTTACGTCCCATTTTCTTTAGTAAGTTGGTGCTTTCTCCAAGAGAGTCAATAGGCGCTTTCTAAAAAAAGAGTACTTGCTCCGGTTCCATGTTCTTGACTTTGCACTATAATATGTTAAACTCTAGCAACCACTTATTGCACCAAGCTTGTGCTTTACTGACATGTTCCTCCTGTTTCTCTCATCTCTTCCACTTGTTTGATTAACTTTGCATCACCCGCAAATACTGTAAGACTCATTACCTGGTGGTAGGCCATGCAGACGCGTGTAGCAGGAAAGTGCGAGAACGGGTTGCTTCAGGAGGGCTGGCACCCCTTGGCACTCATCCAGCGGCTGGAAGATGTAGTTCAGGAGCTGATGCTTATCTCACACTGACACACACGTACACACGCACGCACACAGGCGGAACCAAAGACCCAAAGCTCAACCCCCCGCAAGCACAAATAGGTGAGTACACACACACACACACACACACACACACACACACACACACACACACACACACACGCACGCGCACACACACACACACACACACACACACACACACACACACACACACACACACACACACACACACACACACACACACGCACGCACACACACACACGCACGCACACACACACACGCACGCACACACACACACACACACACACACACACACACACACACACACACACACTGACCTTAACAAGGGGGGCGGGAAGGTCACGATCATCTTCCTCGATAACAGTGACCTTGTGGGCGTGGTCGAGGAAGAAGGGGGCGTGGTCGTTGGCGTCAAGCACCTTTACGAAGACCAGGGTTCGAGCCCTCTCCCCTTCCGCCTCCGCTGACACCATCAACTCGTGCTGGGGAGAGAGAGAGAGAGAGAGAGAGAGAGAGAGAGAGAGAGAGAGAGAGAGAGAGAGAGAGAGAGAGAGAGAGAGAGAGAGAGAGAGAGAGAGAGAGAGAGAGAGAGAGAGAGAGAGAGAGAGAGAGAAGAATCGTAAAAAATTAAGATGCAAATAGTTCTTAAAAATGTAAGCCTACTCCAACACTGAATATTGTAATCATCTCCAACACTGGACCACCATCTCCAACACTGGACCACCATCTCCAACACTGGACCACCATCTCCAACACTGGACTATCATCTCCAACACTGGACCACCATCTCCAACACTGGACCACCATCTCCAACACTGGACCACCATCTCCAACACTGGACCACCATCTCCAACACTGGACCACCATCTCCAACACTGGACCACCATCTCCAACACTGGACCACCATCTCCAACACTGGACCACCATCTCCAACACTGGACCACCATCTCCAACACTGGACCACCATCTCCAACACTGGACCACCATCTCCAACACTGGACCACCATCTCCAACACTGGACCACCATCTCCAACACTGGATTACCATCTCCAACACTGGACCACCATCTCCAACACTGGACCACCATCTCCAACACGGGACCACCATCTCCAACACGGAACCACCATCTCCAACACGGGACCACCATCTCCAACACTGGACCACCATCTCCAACACTGGACCACCATCTCCAACACTGGACCACCATCTCCAACACGGGACCACCATCTCCAACACTGGACCACCATCTCCAACACGGGACCACCATCTCCAACACTGGACCACCATCTCCAACACTGGACCACCATCTCCAACACTGGACCACCATCTCCAACACGGGACCACCATCTCCAACACTGGACCACCATCTCCAACACGGGACCACCATCTCCAACACTGGACCACCATCTCCAACACTGGACCACCATCTCCAACAGTGTATATTATAACCATACCGAACAAGTTTGTCTAATTTCAAACACCTAACACAACACCCAATTTCAAGAACTGTGTTTCTAAACCTTCTTGTCCCACATCTAAACTTGAGTGAGCCATCCCGAAATATTTTAAATTTAAAACTACTGTACTTTCCAAAATGTTTAATCCAAAGATATTTCTACCATTCCTTTAAATGCAAATTCCTTCCTGGTTCACGGACCTTGAATCACATTTCACACTCTCGGACGCAGGTTCGAATCCACGTCACGGCCCTTGTGGATTTGTTCACATTTCATACTATTCCCTCCCTTCCACTCTAGGGCCTATAGCAGCTTCTTCCCTCCCACATCCAGGGTGGTAATGTGTCGTCGAGACGGGCTGTTTTGACCCTTCACCACGTGTCTTTGTTTACATGGGAGAGGGGGGGGGGGTGTCTTCACCACGTGCCTTTGTTTACATGGGTGAGGGGGGGTGCCTTCACCACGTGCCTTTGTTTACATGGGAGAGGGGGGGGGGTGTCTTCACCACGTGCCTTTGTTTACATGGAAGAGGGGGGGGGGGGTGTCTTCACCACGTGCCTTTGTTTACATGGGTGAGGGGGGTGCCTTCACCACGTGCCTTTGTTTACATGGGAGAGGGGTGGGGTGTCTTCACCACGTGCCTTTGTTTACATGGGTGAGGGGGGTGCCTTCACCACGTGCCTTTGTTTACATGGGTGAGGGGGGTGCCTTCACCACGTGCCTTTGTTTACATGGAAGAGGGGGGGGGTGTCTTCACCACGTGCCTTTGTTTACATGGGTGAGGGGGGTGCCTTCACCACGTGCCTTTGTTTACATGGGTGAGGGGGGTGCCTTCACCACGTGCCTTTGTTTACATGGAAGAGGGGGGGGTGTCTTCACCACGTGCCTTTGTTTACATGGGTGAGGGGGGTGCCTTCACCACGTGCCTTTGTTTACATGAGGGGAAGAGAGGGGGTGGGGAAGGGTTGATTTCGCCTTTGACTGCTAATTACTCTTGAGAGCCTGTGTAATGGTGCGTGGTAATCACCCTGTGTTAGGGAGAAGGGCCAATTAACCAAGCTGCAGGGAGAGGTTGTGTGTGTGTGTGTGTGTGTGTGTGTGTGTGTGTGTGTGTGTGTGTGTGTGTGTGTGTGTGTGTGTGTGTGTGTGTACTCACCTAGTTGTGTTTGCGGGGGTTCAGCTCTGGCTCTTTGGTCCCACTGTGTGTGACTGTGTGTGTGTGTGTGTGTGTGTGTATGTGTGTGTGTGTGTGTGTGTGTGTGTGTGTGTGTGTGTGTGTGTGTGTGTGTGTGTGTGTGTGTATATGTGTGTGTGTGTACTCACCTAGTTGTGTTTGCGGGGGTTCAGCTCTGGCTCTTTGGTCCCACTGTGTGTGTGTGTGTGTGTGTGTGTGTGTGTGTGTGTGTGTGTGTGTGTGTGTGTGTGTGTGTGTGTGTGTGTGACTGTGTGTGTGTGTGTGACTGTGTGTGTGTGTGTGTGTGTGTGTGTGTGTGTGTGTGTGTGTGTGTGTGTGTGTGTGTGTGTGTGTGGCACCTGCGGCAACAGCGGTCATGGCAATCTATTGCTGTGTTGTGCTGCTGTGTCTGTGTGTTTTTGCATTGATGACTCTTGTCATCTCGCTTGAATTGGCAACTGTGGCAGCTCTGGCAACATGGCACCTTCGATGGATGATGGCAATGGACGTAATGTGTAGTGATCGTTGGTGGCATTCTCAACTGACACTTCACACTGGCAACTTTGCTCCTGTATGACTATTCTCTGTGATGATATGGCAACCAATGACCGAGTCGTGCTAACAGATTTGGTTCAATGGCAACTGAAATAATATTTGAAAATAATGTGTATTGGTATGGCAACCTTGCAGTATTTTTGTTTACAAATACTGTGAAAATATTGTAAAAAAATGTAGCAAAAAAATTTAATAAAATTATGACAAAAACAAACAAATTGCAAACAATTCTGTATATATAACACAAACTATGGCAACGACAAAAACCCGGCAATAAAGTATGGCAAGGGAGAATAGAAGAGAAAATCCCTATATTGCCATCGTCTCCCACATGGGAGGCCCAGTAATTGCCATGTTGCCATAAAACCTTCACCCCAACAGTGTCAATCTCTTCGCTTTGTTCAGCAAACAAGGGAGTTGTTTACTGAACAAACAAGGAGTCTGCAGACTTCTGCTATATAGAGGGGGGGGGGGGGGGGGAAAGAGAATAGGGGGGGAGAGAGAATAGGGGGGTGAGAGGGGTTAGAATGGAAGACTACAAAAAATTTGGAGCAGTAGGTTAGAATGGGGGAAACCCTATTTTACCCTGTGTGTGTTGGTTCCTAGAATCAATGTCTCCCCTACGGCCCGGTCTCTGACCAGACCTCCAGGCTGCATGCAGGTGGTTTGGTGAACACAGTTGATCAAGTGTGTGTTCATCAAGTTCTCTCTTGAGAAGAACTTGGTGTTCTTCCTTCTAGCCAGCCAGTTATGTTAAGAGGGAGATTGTTGACAAGTCTTAGAATTCTATAGGAATTCTTACCTATTATAGGTATAGGTTAAGTAATAATTGTAATTACGAAGCAATAAGATACTTATCTTAACATACTAAGAAGGTTAGGTAAGGTCGGTGTTTTCTACGAAGCTTTTCAAGGTAAACTAAAATATTCACAATAAATTAGTATGTCACATATGCACTTATTTAATAAGTCAATATTGACTATAAGAAAGGGCGAGAAACTTAATCTCCTCTGATATAGGTCAAGTTTAGCCTATTATTGACCTCACCCGCCACCGCTCTAGGGTAAAAAGATTTAACATCTTAAAGCGATCCCAATAATTTAGAAGTTTTATTGAGTGGATTCAGGCAGTAAAGAGGTCCTTGCACGTTTTACAGGTCAGTAATTTCTACGGGTTTGAATGGGGCTGTTAAAGAGCTTAACAATATTCCACTCTAGAGAGCACCTTTAGTGTCTTATAAAGCAGCAGCTTTATCTGACATCTCTGGTCTCAAAGGCTCTTGTTATCCAACCTGGCTTCAGCCTGTTATCCAACATGTTATCCAACTTGTTATCCAACCTGGAATCTTTCAATTCTGACAACTGCTTTATTGGAGTTGTTCAAAGTAAAGTCTTCGGACATGAGAATGGGGAGAAAAGGGTGAAAATGAGGAGAGGGGGGGTAGATAGGCAGAGCGGGGGTGTGAATGGGGAGAGACGAAGCCAAATGGGGAGAGAGTAGTGGTAGTTAGGTTCAAGAAGCAAAACATGAGGTGAAAGAGGAGATGCTGATGAAAAGGAACTTATATATATATATATATATATATATATATATATATATATATATATATATATGTATATATATATATATATATATATATATATATATATATATATCAGAAGCTGTGTGTATACCCGCTTCTCAGTGTATATATATATACACAGAGCTGATGCCAATAATTCGATACCTGACCTTACATAGCAGCAAACACTAGAGGCAGGAACCAGAGGAGATATGATCACGATATACAAAATACTGAAAGGCCTATAGGCAAAGCAGACTGTTCCAAATAAAGATATATGACACTTGGAACAGTTGTGAACACATGGAATGAATGAGATGAATAACACTGAACACAGAAATGTTATAAAGGAGAACATGAGAACTTATGGCAAGCAAGAGACAGACAGACCTGCCAAGTTGACGGTAAAACATTATTGTTGAACATTGTGAACAACGTTGGAACAGAAAGTAATACGCACTAATTATATGTATTACACCACATATGTGCAATTGACGATCACGAAACACTAATCATTTGTACGCAGAAATTCCACAAAGAAATAGGAAAGGAAGATGAACGTTTCGGCTGTTTAAAGACGTTGTCAACACCAGACTGCTGGTGTTGACAACGGCTATAGTCTGGTGTTGACAGCGGCTTTAAACAGCCGAAACGTTCATCTTCCTTTCCTATTTCTTTGTGGAATTCCCGCATTACACCACATACATTACACCACATACATTACACCACATACATTACACCACATACATTACACCACATACATTACACCACATACACATTACACCACATACATTACACCACATACATTACACCATATTAACCTGCTAACAAGACAACTGATTCCCCCCCCTCTAACTGCTTATGATTCATCTCTGTTTACAAGCCATTCAGAGCCCTTTATCTGAGCTGTTAACATGTCTTCCCCCTACCCTGTAAACCTCTGTCTCTCTCTCTCTCTCTCTCTCTCTCTCTCTCTCTCTCTCTCTCTCTCTCTCTCTCTCTCTCTCTCTCTCTCTCTCTCTCTCTCTCTCTCTCTCTCTCTGCTCCGGTAATAATAACAATATATATATTTTATCCCGCAAGATATTAAAAATTTTAAAATCTCAACTTTGCTGTAATAAATGAGACTATTAGTGTATCTCTGCTTGCCACAACTTCTAGTATTACTCTCATGTATTATTTTGATGTATGGATGTATTACTCTGATGTATGGTTGTATTACTCTGATGTATGGTTGTATTACTATGATGTATGGTTGTATTACTCTGATGTATGGTTGTATTACTATGATGTATGGTTGTATTACTCTGATGTATGGATGTATTACTATGATGTATGGTTGTATTACTCTGATGTATGGTTGTATTACTATGATGTATGGTTGTATTACTATGATGTATGGTTGTATTACTATGATGTATGGTTGTATTACTATGATGTATGGTTGTATTACTATGATGTATGGTTGTATTACTCTGATGTATGGTTGTATTACTATGATGTATGGTTGTATTACTATGATGTATGGTTGTATTACTCTGATGTATGGTTGTATTACTCTGATGTATGGTTGTATTACTATGATGTATGGTTGTATTACTATGATGTATGGTTGTATTACTATGATGTATGGTTGTATTACTATGATGTATGGTTGTATTACTATGATGTATGGTTGTATTACTCTGATGTATGGTTGTATTACTATGATGTATGGTTGTATTACTATGATGTATGGTTGTATTACTATGATGTATGGATGTATTACTCTGATGTATGGAGGTATTACTCTGATGTATGGTTGTATTACTATGATGTATGGTTGTATTACTATGATGTATGGTTGTATTACTATGATGTATGGTTGTATTACTATGATGTATGGTTGTATTACTATGATGTATGGTTGTATTACTATGATGTATGGTTGTATTACTATGATGTATGGTTGTATTACTATGATGTATGGTTGTATTACTATGATGTATGGTTGTATTACTATGATGTATGGTTGTATTACTCTGATGTATGGATGTATTACTCTGATGTATGGAGGTATTACTCTGATGTATGGTTGTATTACTATGATGTATGGTTGTATTACTCTGATGTATGGTTGTATTACTATGATGTATGGTTGTATTACTCTGATGTATGGATGTATTACTATGATGTATGGTTGTATTACTCTGATGTATGGTTGTATTACTCTGATGTATGGTTGTATTACTCTGATGTATGGATGTATTACTCTGATGTATGGACGTATTACTCTGATGTATGGACGTATTACTCTGATGTATGGATGTATTACTCTGATGTATGGACGTATTACTCTGATGTATGGATGTATTACTATGATGTATGGATGTATTACTCTGATGTATGGACGTATTACTCTGATGTATGGTTGTATTACTGTGATGTATGGTTGTATTACTCTGATGTATGGTTGTATTACTATGATGTATGGATGTATTACTCTGATGTATGGTTGTATTACTCTGATGTAGGGTTGTATTACTATGATGTATGGTTGTATTACTCTGATGTATGGATGTATTACTCTGATGTATGGATGTATTACTATGATGTATGGATGTATTACTATGATGTAGGGTTGTATTACGCTGATGTATGGATGTATTACTATGATGTATGGTTGTATTACTCTGATGTATGGTTGTATTACTCGGATGTATGGTTGTATTACTATGATGTATGGATGTATTACTCTGATGTATGGATGTATTACTGTGATGTATGGTTGTATTACTCTGATGTAGGGTTGTATTACGCTGATGTATGGATGTATTACTATGATGTATGGATGTATTACTCTGATGTATGGATGTATTACTGTGATGTATGGATGTATTACTCTGATGTATGGTTGTATTACTATGATGTATGGTTGTATTACTCTGATGTATGGATGTATTACTCTGATGTATGGATGTATTACTCTGATGTATGGAGGTATTACTCTGATGTATGGATGTATTACTCTGATGTATGGTTGTATTACTCTGATGTATGGTTGTATTACTCTGATGTAGGGTTGTATTACGCT
>NC_091192.1:26698356-26701123 GCF_040958095.1 Procambarus clarkii
GTACAAATATGGTCATAACTCGTGGTCGTTGGTCGTAACTGGTCATAACCGGGTCATAACTGGTCATAACTCGTGGTCGTTGGTCATAACTGGTCATAACTGGTCATAACTGGTCATAACTGGTCATAACTCGTGGTCGTTGGTCATAACTGGTCATAACCGGGTCATAACTCGTGGTCGTTGATCATAACTGGTCATAACCGGGTCATAACTGGTCATAACTCGTGGTCGTTAGTCATAACTGGTCATAACCGGGTCATAACTGGTCATAACTCGTGGTCGTTGGTCATAACTGGTCATAACTGGTCATAACTGGTCATAACTGGTCATAACTCGTGGTCGTTGGTCATAACTGGTCATAACTGGTCATAACTCGTGGTCGTTGGTCATAACTGGTCATAACTGGTCATAACTGGTCATAACTGGTCATAACTCGTGGTCGTTAGTCATAACTGGTCATAACCGGGTCATAACTGGTCATAACTGGTCATAACTGGTCATAACTGGTCATAACTGGTCATAACTGGTCATAACTCGTGGTCGTTGGTCATAACTGGTCATAACCGGGTCATAACTGGTCATAACTCGTGGTCGTTAGTCATAACTGGTCATAACCGGGTCATAACTGGTCATAACTCGTGGTCGTTGGTCATAACTGGTCATAACTGGTCATAACTGGTCATAACTCGTGGTCGTTGGTCATAACTGGTCATAACCGGGTCATAACTGGTCATAACTGGTCATAACTGGTCATAACTCGTGGTCGTTGGTCATAACTGGTCATAACTGGTCATAACTGGTCATAACTCGTGGTCGTTGGTCATAACTGGTCATAACTGGTCATAACTCGTGGTCGTTGGTCATAACTGGTCATAACTGGTCATAACTGGTCATAACTCGTGGTCGTTGGTCATAACTGGTCATAACTCGTGGTCGTTGGTCATAACTGGTCATAACTGGTCATAACTCGTGGTCGTTGGTCATAACTGGTCATAACTGGTCATAACTCGTGGTCGTTGGTCATAACTGGTCATAACTGGTCATAACTCGTGGTCGTTGGTCATAACTGGTCATAACTGACATTCACAACAAACAACATATCATAACCTTAGCTCAAAAAAAAAAAAATCATGAACATCAGCCATTCAAATACACAATCAAACATACATTTTAACCTGGGCTATTTACCACTCTTCAGCCAATTAACACAGGTAACAAGGCCTGCCCTTCCTCCCTACAACATGGGGGACCAAAAAAAAAATTGGCATAAATGAGGGGAAAAACAATTACACAAATTATTAAATAATTAATAGTAATAACAGATAATTACAGTTTAATAACTATTTCATTATTATCTCCGCTATTAAGACCTTTATCAGGTGGGATAGCACTGTGTTCCCGGAGAGGGAATTGGATATCACCAAGGTTTATAACCCATTTGTCAGGTGATAGGAAATTGACACTTGTTGCTTTGGGACAATTTTCAGCTGTTTAGGCTTACTGTTGTGTGTGTGTGTTTCTTTTTTTGGGGGGAGGGGGTGGGAGGGGGAGGAGGGGGGGGTGTGGGGTTGTGTAATGTTGGTTAACTGCTGTTTTTGGTTGCTGCTGTAGTTGAGTCATCTATTCTCACAACCCCGCTCTCGCACAAGATAGTACATATATGACTTATTGCTTATAGTCAGTATTTGGTATGTTGATAAGTACATATGTGGTAAATTCATTCTCAAGAGGTTGAGACGCCTTAATAACCCTCCCAGGGGGTTGATAGGTGTAAATAATCCCCCCTAGAGGTTGATAGGCCTAAGGCATAATATAAAAGCACTTTTAAGTTGTCATTGTTTCTAGATTTTGCGATAGATAGTTACTATGACTCCCTGATAGACAGTCTCTCTCTCTCTCTCTCTCTCTCTCTCTCTCTCTCTCTCTCTCTCTCTCTCTCTCTCTCTCTCTCTCTCTGTAACGAACCTGTGTGGTGGTGGTTGTGGTTGAGGGCGAGGCGGAGCACAGTGGTGGCCACGGGGGCGTCCTCCCCCACCACCACACAGTACTGTGGCTGGGAGAACTCCACACTCCTGGCGCCTGCCCCTGAGAGCAGCCGTGTGGCTGTAAGGGAACATTGTTAGTGGTGGTGGTGGTGGTGGTGGTGGGGGGGGAGGTGGTAGTGGTGGTGATGGTGATGGTGGTGGTGGTGTGGTTGGTGGTGGTGGTAGTGGTGGTGATGGTGGTGGTGGTGTGGTTGGTGATGGTGGTAGTGGTGGTGATGGTGGTGGTGGTGGTGGTGTGGGGGGGGGGGGAGGTGGTAGTGGTGGTGATGGTGATGGTGGTGGTGGTGTGGTTGGTGGTGGTGGTAGTGGTGGTGATGGTGTTACAAGCAATACTGGTATTAGTCCTTAATAGTACTGTCTTAGACAAATGTAGTGATGAAACACAAGAAGGTCCTCCTCCCCCCCCACTCTCTCTCTCTCCGGCTTGCTGCCGGCTCTTACCCCAACATTAAATCAACGACATCAATCGTTAATTAACTACATCAATTGCAGCCCTTGACACAGGGCCAACACGAGAACACACTAACCAGCCAAGATAACCCGTTCGACTCCCATAATGTCTAGAGCAGCAACAAGCCAGGCCTACCGTAGGCCTACAGTAGGCCTACGGAAGACCTACGGTAGACCTACAGTAGGCCTACGGAAGACCTACAGTAGGCTTGGCTTGCATATATACCGAGAAAAATGCGCCAATCATTAACTACTCGTCCCCTGTAAACCAT